>NC_086241.1:42335000-42635000 GCF_036321145.2 Pelmatolapia mariae
GTCTGATTGTTGGAGTTTCTTCTGTAGTATATAAATAAAGAGGGCATGTCCACACTAATATGTTTTCGTTTGAAAACGCACCTTTTTCTCTACATTTTGGCCTTCCGTCCACACAGACGGCGTTTTCGGTCAAGGAAAATGCAGCGCATTGAAAACGCTCTCCAAAGCGGATACATTTGAAAACGCCGTTTTCGTGTCGCACTGTGGACAGCAACCCCGGAGCCTTTTCGAAAACGATGACGCATTTTAGTCATGTGATGCATTCATGTGACCAATTAAACTAAGATAGCGGAGGGCATTATACAGCAGTTGGTTTGTTTGCTCTCAATTTTGACAGCCCTATTAAAGATTTAATATCAGTCTGTACATGCTCCAGATAGCTTTTCTTCAAATTCTTTAATTCTCACTCGCTTTTGCAACTTTGTACTTTTGTGTTACTCGCAGCAACAACTCCACCTCGTTGTTAGTCCATTTAAAACACTCTGTGCTTTTCCTCAAAGTTTTGCCGCGACGTTTCAAAGAGCCAGACAGTAAATAAACAGCAGACAGAAATGAGGTAGGTCGAATCGTCTTGCGTTTCACGCATGCGCAGTACTGGAATGTAAGCGTTTTCGGCTGTTTCAATGTGGACGCACAACTCTGTGAAATTGACTAAAACGATAGTGTGGACGTGGAGCGTTTTCAGACGAAAACGGCGTTTTCAAATTCGGGCTAGTGTGGACGTAGCCTGAATTCGATTTGATTCTCCAACTCTGGTGTGATGGTAGAAGCACTGTGTTACATAAATTCTAGAAACATTTCATTATAGCATAAAGCTGATTAAAATTTGTGTTGATTTGTGGTAACCCTTCAAGGTTTGGGCCATGAGCTTCTAGTTGGATGTGCTCAGAAAACAACCAGTGATCTCGTTCCTTACCTCATGACCTAAATATTGCCATCATATAATACAGAGTGACTGTTACATGGGACAAAATTCCCATGGTACACTACAGGGGTACAGTCATTTATCTGTCTGTCCTAAGCTCATTGTTACCGTGCTCACATGACTCTTAAGCTCCTTCACACTTATAATTTTATAATGATAAAAAACATGTTTTCTGGAACAATAACAGAAGACTTTAAGGCTGGAGAAAAACTAAAGCTATGAAGGAAACAAGTACAGAGCACAGATTCAGTTTATTTTTTATACATCAATGGTCTGACATGGGTACCCCTCCCTGCTTTTACCTGACAGTATGGCTTCCACCAAGTCACCCTCCTGGATCTGAGAAGCAGAGCGCAGTAGCTGCAGCACGTTGTCTGATGTAGGATCATGACGGAATAGGAGGATCTTCTCGTACATCCCATAGAAGCCGCACTCTGGTAACTAACAGAGACAGAAAGGTATATTATCTCAGCAAAATCTGTATTTCAAAAAACGTTATGTTAGTTGTAACTACGTCTTTTTTATAATTGCTAATATGGGGATTTGTTGATTGTATAATCATTCTTTATCACAGTTTTGAGTAACTTTGTAGTCATTGCATATCTGCATTTGGTCTAGTATGTCCACTTTTTCTCTTTATGACGGTTTTCTGTTATTTTCTCCTTATGGTCATTTCATGTGGGTATTTTGTGTCTCTGTACGAGCTTTTTTATCTGTGCACAACCGGTTCCATTCTGCTGCACAAAGCTGTGAATCAGGACAATGTCATCAGTTGACTGCTCTGAAAATAAAAACATTTTACACACCGTTCATCGTTCATGTGCTTGATGGTTATTTTTTTGGTCCTCTTTTTGGTGAAACTCTATCAAAGCAGACTTTTAAAATAGCATGAGCCTGTCTTTCTACTGCGGTCACGTCAAAGTAAATTCAAATTTGAGAGAGCTGATGAAAAGAGACAAAAAAAAGAAAGAGTAGTGACGCAGAGAAAGAGATGAGCTTTGATCTCTATCAACAGATTAATAATAGACTGAGATTATCATCAGAAGGAGATGGACAGACCGATCTCACCAAATAAATTAACACAAATACAATGATGTTGTAAATTTGCAGAGACAGAACTCTATTAAAGATATTCATGTTCCTAATTGTGTTATGATGATATAATAACAAACAGCAGCCTAATAGTCCTCCTACTATCTGACAGTAAATTTGATTCAAATCTACAACTTTTAATTCAAACTGCTACATTTTTGACATGATTCCATTTCAGAAATACAAAAACTGTATTAAAGCTGCATATACAGGTCCTTCTCAAAAAATTAGCATATTGTGATAAAGTTCATTATTTCCTGTAATGTACTGATAAACATTAGACTTTCATATATTTTAGATTCATTACACACAACTGAAGTAGTTCAAGCCTTTCATTGTTTTAATATTGATGATTTTGGCATACATAACTCATGAAAACCCAAAATTCCTATCTCAAAAAATTAGCATATTTCATCCGACCAATAAAAGAAAAGTGTTTTTAATACAAAAAAAGTCAACCTTCAAATAATTATGTTCAGTTATGCACTCAATACTTGGTCGGGAATCCTTTTGCAGAAATGACTGCTTCAGTGCGGCGTGGCATGGAGGCAATCAGCCTGTGGCACTGCTGAGATGTTATGGAGGCCCAGGATGCTTCGATAGCAGCCTTAAGCTCATCCAGAGTGTTGGGTCTTGCGTCTCTCAACTTTCTCTTCACAATATCCCACAGATTCTCTATGGGGTTCAGGTCAGGAGAGTTGGCAGGCCAATTGAGCACAGTAATACCATGGTCAGTAAACCATTTACCAGTGGTTTTGGCACTGTGAGCAGGTGCCAGGTCGTGCTGAAAAATGAAATCTTCATCTCCATAAAGCTTTTCAGCAGATGGAAGCATGAAGTGCTCCAAAATCTCCTGATAGCTAGCTGCATTGACCCTGCCCTTGATAAAACACAGTGGACCAACACTGGCAGCTGACATGGCACCCCAGACCATCACTGACTGTGGGTACTTGACACTGGACTTCAGGCATTTTGGCATTTCCCTCTCCCCAGTCTTCCTCCAGACTCTGGCACCTTGATTTCCGAATGACATGCAAAAGTTGCTTTCATCCGGAAAAAGTACTTTGGACCACTGAGCAACAGTCCAGTGCTGCTTCTCTGTAGCCCAGGTCAGGCGCTTCTGCTGCTGTTTCTGGTTCAAAAGTGGCTTGACCTGGGGAATGCGGCACCTGCAGCCCATTTCCTGCACACGCCTGTACACGGTGGCTCTGGATGTTTCTACTCCAGAATCAGTCCACTTCTTCCGCAGGTCCCCCAAGGTCTGGAATCGGTTCTTCTCCACAATCTTCCTCAGGGTCCGGTCACCTCTTCTCGTTGTGCAGCGTTTTCTGCCACACTTTTTCCTTCCCATAGACTTCCCACTGAGGTGCCTTGATACAGCACTCTGGGAACAGCCTATTCGTTCAGAAATTTCTTTCTGTGTCTTACCCTCTTGCTTGAGGGTGTCAATGATGGCCTTCTGGACAGCAGTCAGGTCGGCAGTCTTACCCATGATTGCGGTTTTGAGTAATGAACCAGGCTGGGAGTTTTTAAAAGCCTCAGGAATCTTTTGCAGGTGTTTAGAGTTAATTCGTTGATTCAGATGGTTAGGTTAATAGCTCGTTTAGAGAACCTTTTCATGATATGCTAATTTTTTGAGATAGGAATTTTGGGTTTTCATGAGTTATGTATGCCAAAATCATCAATATTAAAACAATGAAAGGCTTGAACTACTTCAGTTGTGTGTAATGAATCTAAAATATATGAAAGTCTAATGTTTATCAGTACATTACAGGAAATAATGAACTTTATCACAATATGCTAATTTTTTGAGAAGGACCTGTATTATATTATATCAACATCATCTATTACTGGACAACAATGTTACTTTTATTTTGAAAGTTTAGTTGCTGCTAACTATCGTCTCTTTTACATATCATGTGACGTTGTGGTAGTGATGGATGGCATTCAGCTGTTTCCATTGTCAGATCAAACTCCAACTGTACTGCCTTAAAGTGCTATTCCCACTAACTGTACTGCTACCAGTTCTGCTGGAAACCATGCAGGCCATGAAACTGAAAAAAGTAAAATAAAATAAATAAAAAAGTTTATGAGATGGAAACCAAATCAAAGAAATACCAAATGAATAAAATTATAAGAAAAACCAAAGCAACGAGAGACTAGGGGCACAAAGGTATGAGTAAGAGATGTAAAGTAACCACAGAGAAACACACAACAAAGTGGAATAGATATGAAACCCAACTCTAGAATCTGTAGCTGTTCTTTCTATTTCAGTCTTTGGTTCCTCTCTGGTGGGTGGGGGGCAATTCACAGGTCTGTGCCCAGGGACTATCTGTCTCATAATCACTGGATACAGAAGACGATAACACTGCAGGAGACATTTCAGATGTTTCACTTAAATCGCTAAAAGTGTTGGAGTTGCCAAAGTGCTAAAAGGTGTTAAATTCAGTAAGACTTCAAGCCTCGACTCTACATGGAGTTGTCACTTTAAAAACACAAACAGAAGATTAATTGCTCAAACTAGTCCCCACAAAGACAGGTGTATGTGAGCAAACGCACAAACGCAGCCGAGTGTAACCACAGGAAGTTAAAGGTGCAGTTCGCTGTTATGTTGAAGATCGATGAGGCACCGCTGAAAGGAGCAACACATTGACCAACTGTAGAACACCACTGAGATTGTTATCGACCACAAAAACACACAAACACTCTTCCACGGTAGAAGAAGACACACACACACACCATAACATACATGAAAACAAAGATTTATATCAAAGTTCTATTTTTTTTTTTTACACACGTCACTTCCATTGCTACATATATGTGGCCAGACCAAATCACATTTTTTTAAGATACCACAGCACTGAAATGTGATTGAAAGCATCCATTTTTTCCAGTTATGTGGTTAGGAAGTCATCGTTTTCTTTCTTTTTTCTTTCTTTCTCCTTATAAATTATAAAATTATGAATTCCCCACGAGTGCCACACACCTTGTAGTATTCATTCTCTTCTACTCTTGGATTTGTCTGATAGTCAGAAAACTGAATATTTGATGTACGACATGGAAGTTTTATTGGAGTAACCTACAGTTAGTGTGTCACTGCAGCTACAGCTATTTTTCTGCCTTTTCTTTCTGGCTCCTTCATGATCAGAAACTTGTCTGTGTGAGCAAATATCAGAGAAGGACAGACACTGTATATTTGTGTGTTTTTTGTGCCTGAGTAGCACTGACTATAAGGATTTGGCAATGGTGTGAACTCATTATCCATATTTACATTTTGGGAGTGAAAATAAAGTCACACAGCGGCACTATTACCTTGGTAAGTAATGTTAGTTTTTATTTTTTCTAAATAAGCTCTATGCTTGGGACCAATACAGTTACTAAAAATACTGGAAAGTTGTGTCCCCCTGATTTTACTCTGAAATTTCCACCTATGGTGGCGGCTATGGGACTACAGAGAAGTTACTGTCATTCCCAGAAAAACACTCTGATGTGGACATGGTCATGCGCTCAGGCGCTGCTGTTAACATGAGCCTCAGTCTATAGAGTGACTCAGAGTGTGTCAAAACAATATCGACGCACCATCACAGCAGCAGCAGCGGTCAGAATGAATAAAGGTGGGGATGATTCCCTGCATTCATATCATTTACACCAAATTATCCAGTTTTGGTGAGCCACTGCCCTCAGTATCTTCTTCTTGGCCGAGTGTGTTCTTCTTCTACAGTAGTCCATCTTTAGTGTCCCTTGTACCTGAATTACTGTTAACATTCTAGTCATTATTGTTTGACTTCTGCCATCAACAAGATATTTTGCCCACATTAGCATCACTCCTTGAAGCTGAAATGCAAGAAATTAGCAGTTTCTGTCACCCTAAATGATGAATTTCAAGGACAGCTGTAGGAGAGAGAAGGGTGAGGAGAGGAAACAGAGAGAAAAGAAGTTGAAAATGAGGTACATAAGAACAAGAACATAATAGAACAAAAAAGTGGAGACGCTTTATCATACTGCCCTGAACCTTCCTTTCGATCAGCACGCTCGCATCATTATGTGTGTGTGGTGTCACCATAGCAGCGGTGTCGCCATTGTTGTCATGGCAACAGGAATTCAGGGCCGATTCCTTTCCATCTCCTTCATCTCTCTTTATCCAATTCAGCTCAGTTCAAGACTTCCTGTGCTGAACATGTTGAACTACAGCATTGTGGATACTGGAGCCTGACTGACCGTTCTCTTAACATCTTGTTGCCCAACAAATATCTCTAAAGCAAAATGAAATTTCTTAAATTAAGAACATGTGATAAAGGTCCTGATGTCACTTCCTCTATAATTTTCCCCATGAGCTTATTTTATTTCCCCAAATTTTTAAGGTATGTATTCTCATTTTTCTAATCTCTTTACTCCAGACCATTCCCTGAATCACTGTTCCAATTTTTAGGACTACTGATGTATTGGGGTTAAAGTACTCCTCACTATCAGATTCTGAAGTAGAAGTTAGTGTTTGTATATACTGAAAAATGCTAATTTGACAGTGAATTAAACTTAGCAGAGAAAATATATTTTTATGATTGAAAAAATGATTCAATATTTTGGTTTTACATGATATGGGCGCACCACCTGCAGGAGGAATCATAAGGGTTGGGTGCAGTGTTTGTTTGCAGCCATTGAGGGTCAAACCTTGGCAATACAATCCCCAGCTGAGAAGGAAGGAGTCTTAGGTAGTGTGTGAGGTTAAGAGTTGGATTTACCTCAACACACAGCATGGGTTTTAGAACCAGTCTCCTATGGAGGGGCTGGACTTTGTTCTAGTCTGAATTTTCCGTCAGTGAAAGGTTGCAGACATTCTTGCTGGCGCCCGTGTAGTAATTGTCAAACCAGTAGGCAGACAACAGAAGTGAAGGTAGCCGTCAAGCTAAATGAGTCTTTGGTGTGGTACTCAACAAAAAGATATTCAACCAAGCAGTGTGCAGCTCTTACAGTAGCCGAATCACAAGCTCAAAAATAGTAGGGGTTCAGTGAGGCCAATCTTGAAGCACCCATCCATCCATTCTCTTTTACTTATCAAATTCAGAGTTGTTGGGGGGCTGGAGCCTATCGCAGATGCCATAGGGTGAAAGGCAGGGTACACGCTGGACAGGTCGCTAGTCTGTCACAGGGCTAACACAGAGAGACAGACAACCATTTCCACTCACATTCACACCTATGGGGTATTTAGAATCACCAATTAACCTACGCCCATATGATGAAATCAGAGTACCAAGAGGAAACAGAAAAGCCCAGCAAGATGATAGATTTAAAACCAGGGCCTTCTTTGTGTGAGGCAACAGTGCTAACCACCACAGCAGCGTGTTCCCCTGGTCTCCAAGCAAATCAGGTTATTCCGAAGGGGAATACAGTTCTCTAATCACACAGTATATAATGTGTGCAGGGTGCTGTTAACTTCAACTCAGGAAGGTCAAAGGGATACTTTGAGGATCTCCTCAATTCTTCTGTAGCAGAGGCGGAGTCTGGAGATGAGGTGGGTGATTTGCCCATCACTGGAGGTGAGGTTACTGAAATCATTAACTCCTTGGTAGCAGAACCCCTTGGGTGGATAAGGCTCACTCTAAAGAGTTCATAAAGGTCCTGGATGTTTTAGGGTTTTCTTGGTTGATACCCCTTTGTGATATCACATGGAGATCTGGGGCAGTGCCTCTTGATTGGCAGACTGAGGTCATGGTTCCCATTTTTAAGCAGAGGGACTGGAGGGTGTGCTCTGCCAAACCACACTACTCAGCCTCAAGAAGGTGTATGTCATAGTACCGGAAAGGAGAGTCCATCTCTTAGCTGAACCTTGAACTCAGGAAGAGCAATACAACTTTTATCCTGGCCGTCAAATGCTGATCCAGCTCTGTGTCCTCTCGAGTGTTTGTGGGCGTTTGCCCAACCAATCCACATGTGTTTTGTGGACATATGACTGCATCTCTCAGGGGATCCTGTGAGAGATACTTCAGGACAATCAGATGTCTTGGTTGTTGTTACAATCCATTCAGTCCCTATACAACCCCATAGCTTGGTCCACATTGGCAGCAGTAACCCTGAATAACCCAACTGCATTCATAACTTTATAAACAAAGGCTGGATGTGTTTGAGGAACAAACACTGCAGTGTGCAACCTGTTCTTTTTCAGCAACTGATGTGTTTTTCACAGCCGTTGTAGGTTCAACTGTTTAAACAAAAAAGGAAAAATAAAACAAAACCAAAAAGTTTTATCAATCAATAGGCCAAAATTTTTCACCAAGCGCTCAATTGCTTGGCACTTCATTATTCTTTGTATTCTTTAAATATGTTGTTAATATACCTTGATAACATTTCTTTAACTAGAGAGATCCAATCTCACCAGACCTTTCCTTGAAACACAAACATTAATTTTTAATTTGCTTTACCTTAAACACTGATCCTCTTAACATCTTACTTCACCATCTACAGTTTGTTGTGAAACAAGCACAGGTTTTAGAGTTGTCAAAGATTAATCTACAAATACTGAATTTAGTACTTTAGTAAGTTAGGTTCAACTATGCCCCATGATAAGCTGGTTACCTATCCAGGATGTACCCCACCTTTTTCTCTATGACAGCAGAAAAAGGGCCCAGGACCCTCATGACTAAACTGGATAAGTGGTTAAAAAAACAATAACTCATGGATCCGATCCATGGATAGATTTCTTTTTAATGGAAACTGTGTGCATCTTGTCTAATCAATATAGCAATATATAATGTCTACTTAACAATAACAGTTATATATTTTAACTGAGGTCAGTTAACCCATCCATTCTCTTCAGTTTATCCTCGTCAGGGTTATTGACATAAGGCCATAAGGCAAGAGGCAGGGTATATACTAGACAGGTAGCCAGTGTGACCCAGGGATAACACAGACAACCATTCACACTCACAATCACACCTATGGACAATTTAGAATCCCCAATTACCTATCCCCACTTACTGCATCTCTTTGGACTGTGGGAGGAAGTCAGAGTATGGGAAGAACATGCACACTCCACAGAGAAAGATCCCAGTCACACGGTGGAGTCAAACTCAGGACTTACTTGCTGTGAGGCAACAGTGCTAACCACCGTTCCTCTGTGCTGTAAAGATTTTACAATTAGGCAGACGGGCTTAAAAAGCCGTACCAGAAAGGGGTAAACCCTTTAGTCCAGCATGTACTCAATTAAATATAGAAATATGTATCTATTTTTATTTCAGCACAAAAAAAAAGCACAAGAATGATCAGTGACATTAATACCAACTGAATCCTGTTAGGTTAGCTAATTCTAAGGACCTGCTGTCACTGAGCCATCACTGATATTATTTAGTTATATTATTTGTGATGGTGCTGCTAAGGAACAAGGGGGTGTTAAAAGAGCCCATGGATGCTGTTACATTTGAACATAAACAAAGCAATCCATCCTTATAACATAATGAGGACAAGAGTAGGCTGTCACTATAAAAACAGAACATGAAATAATCTTCAAATGTGCATGCACTTGTTTTACTTGTAGGAACTTGAATCCATATGTAGAACTTGACTTCAAAGTCAACCCAATGCAGAAAACTACATGTGTGGTATTTATAAAAATTAATGTCCCTGCAAAGGTGAGTAAAATCTACAATCAGCTCCTTAACAACACAACAAGACTGCTATCAAAAATGATTTAAAGTCTCAGTCTAAATGCATTACTATTTGTAAATTTTGTAAACAATTTAAAGTTGAAACTTTATAGCAAATAAGTATAAGACATCTAAATAGTCTAACGTGTAATTTGGTTGCTTACATGCCTATAAATAATATGACCATAGTAATCAGATTATGCATCACTGCATGATTTTCATTTAAAAAACAAAACAAAAAACAAAATATTTATTTTTTATAAAAGGGCATCAGACCAGACCCATGGCAATGTGCATATGCACATTATCAGGTTAAACTTTGTCCAACAGCTTTTTTAAAAATTCCAACTTGATAGTGAAAATTAAATTTTACAAAACACAAGAACGATTGGTTACAAATGTGAAAAAAACACATTTTTTAAAATAATGGAAGAGAAAATGAGATGAAGAGAAGAAGGAAGAATAAAGAGGCATGAATGAATAAATAAAAAGTAAGGAGATGAAAGAGAGAGCAAGAGCGAGGACAATGACATGGACAGAAAACACACATACATCTGTTCATCTTCTGTCTCATTCAAAGTGTGTGTGTCTCATAATGGCCCTCAGAAGGACACTTCACAGCTGCAATCATCATCAGTTGCCAGGCAACAAGGAGAAACCACTACCGACAGAAACACAGCACACTCGGCTTCATTATTATTGTTACAGAGTGGCAGAGGCGCGTGTGTGTGCATGCATTGTGTGTGTGTGCGTGTGTGTGTGTGTCTGTGGTATATGGTAAGAAAACCAATCCTTGGTGAAACCCAAAGTCTTTTCTGACATGCTATATCATAATGTTCATAGAGCTGTTCATTACATTACCATTGACCACAGTGCATGGTATGTTTTTGAACAAGACTGTTTTTGTCAATATTGAATTGACAAAAACGTTCATACCAACATCACTTTTAAACTGTGCAGACTGTGGAGCTATGCCGATGCTAATATAACAACTTCCCACATAGCAAGCAGGTCTGGCCCGGATCTGGTATCAAGCCGGCACTGCTGGCTGACTTCTGGCATGAAGTCAGCCAGCAGTATGTCATCCAGATATGGGCCAGGCCTGGCATAGATGGCACTGTCTATGTGATGGCATGCCACATATGGCTCGATTGTGGTTTGGTTTATGTGGCCCAGTCTCATAGAAAACAGGCCTGGCCCGGATCTGGCATCAAGCTGGCACTTCTGACTGACTGGTGTCATGGCAGAGTGTATGTCAACCAGATGTGGGCCAGGTCTGGCAATGATGGCACTATTTATGTTCCTATTTCCCTATTTTAGTTAGAAAACCCAAATGCCATGTTGCAATACTATACTGCTATGGTAGCCAACATTTCAAATGCAGATTTGACAGGTTTGTGAGTGTACACTTTATCCAAAACCTAGTGATGGTTTACTCACCCAGTGGGTGGCTGTAGCTCAGGCGGTAAAGCAGGGCACCTATTGATCGGAAGGTTAGTGGTTCTGGCTTCTCCAGTCTGCATGTCGTGAGTGTGAATGTAGTTAGGAAGCACTCAGTTAAGAGAAAGTGTGTGGTTGGATGAATGTGGTATGTTGTATAGAGCACTTTGAGTAATCTGGGAGAGTTGAAAAATGCTATATAAGAATCAGTCCATTCACTGTCTGAACAGAGCTTCGTCATGTTACTTTTGCACTATTACGCACATGTTGTTATTACATGGCTTAATTAAGGTACACATTAGGCTGACATCTGGGGCCAGAGCTGAAACTGTTCTGGGCCAGCACAGGGCCAGCAGTGTGTCTGCAATGGGCCCGTGGCTGCACACAAGTTACACATGGCCCACATACTGCAAAGAATGATGGCCCTTTGGCAACCCAGAAAAGGTTTGACAGAGGTAATCCACACATGGGCCAGCACAGGGCCACCAGTGTGTCTGCAATTGGCCTTGTGCTGGCCCATGTGTGGGCCACCTTTGGCAAACCAGATCTGTGCCCCCAAAGGACCATCATTCTTTGCCGTATGTGGGCCATGTGTAAGCACATTGTGTGGTCCAGATCCGGACCATACCAATTTTGCTATGTGGGTTATGTCATCAACAGACTTTCCAATTTAGGAATGTTTCATCTTAGCCGTCACACTCAGGTGTCCCATTTCATTTGGTACCTTCCAATATATTGGGATGATATCCCACATTTTTGCAGGGGACAGATTGTCTTTAAATCTGACTTTTATCTAGTGGAAGTCAACAACTGGTTAATCCGTCTTTTGCTACCAGTGCTTTGGCCAGTGAAGAAATTTGCCAGAAACAAAAAGTCACAAACTACACAGATTTTGTATAGTTGAGACTATACAGTATAGCTGATACACATAAAAGGATCAGCATTGTTACAATTGTCAAATGTGACTAAAAAGAAATGTGCAAATCCATAGCTGCATCCCTACTGAAATCCAAAGCTGATGAAAAGACTGAAATACCATTTTGGAGTAGTCTGACAATTATTGTGAAAAAAGAAGAAATTATGATAATGTAATAAAGCTGAGAAGGTAAGAATGTCCCATATGACTAAAGGAAATGCCTTATACTATTATTATTATCTATTAAACTATTATTTATATATCTTAGTGAGACATTTGGGACAGATGTGTTCAAATAAAACACATTTTTCATCTACATGTTCAATGCCAGAATGATGAGCTATATATATTGCGTGTTTTTACTTGTATCATGTAAAAGGAAGGGTGTTTGTATCAAGGAATGCAAAAAAAATATTAATGTAGCTCTGATCAACCTTCAGAGTCTAGAACATGTAGAATAGCATTCTTCTTACTCGCTGAATAGAGCAAAATGTAGTTGCTTGTTAGTGATTTATATCATCAAACCAAGCAGCAACAACCGGGGCAGAAAATTAAAGCCGATGCAGAAGTGACAAAAAACAAATCCAGTTCTTTTTATTAATTAAACACTTTTCAGCCAAGAAATAAAATGCTGGCAGCTTTGATCACTATAGCTATAACTCCAAATCCAAACCAGTTAGGATGCTGTATAAAATCCCACATAGCAAAATTGGTATGGCCCCGATCTGGCCTTTACAGTTTTACATTGAGGAACATTCTGTGTACATTTCTGCATATCTATTGTCCCACAATTTTTTTATTTTATTATATATTTTTTTTTGCAGATTTGTGAATGTCTGACCATGTTTACTTCTAAGAAACCAGAAGTTGCCAATTAACCTAATAAGCTCTAAATTGTTCAATCCATTGGGGTTTCTGCTAATATTTTTCATGAAATGGTAAAATTTCTAAACCTATCCTGACTCTATTCCAGTTCCATCAAGATTATGTCCCAGTTTCTGTAATTTTCCTTGGTTGATTCTTTAATCATTCTGTCAGGATCTACCTGTGTTATTCCCTTTCTGATCCCGATCCTAGTTCTAGCAACATTCTCTTTCCCTTTCTTACTTACTACACTCCAAAACTATGGCAAAATGCAACCTAACTTTTCTTACACATCTTAAGCATCTTAAACATTTTGTTAGTCAGTTGAAATAAACTGAGTGCTTAAAAACACGGATTCAACAAGCTTAAAAATAGAGAAAAGCAATCGTTTGACCTGAGTCACCACAAATATTATTTACTCTAACATCAAGCTAAGACATAAAAAGACCATTATTGTATTCCCACCTTAACATTATTCCTGGTAAATATTGAATTGACAAAGTGACTCTGCTGCTGAAATGATGAAATGCACTATAGAAATAAAACACAAAATTCAACTGGTTCCTCTATCACAAGTCATATTTTTATCACAAAAGAATGTCATTGTGCATGGCATATTACTCTCATATTATGGACGTATATTACTAATGATCAGAGTGTTGGGGTCTCACTGGTGAAAGTAAGTCTATTACTGTTACATTACTTCCACAGTACTCCATAAAATGACCTGCAACCCATTGTCACAAAGTTAATAATGAGGACATATTTATGATCTTTCTTTTAGTTTTTGTTATCTATGAACACAAAACTGACAACAAAATGCACAGTTAAAAATCATCCCACAGTGATTCTACTGGTAGAAATGGAGGCTACAATGCTGCAAGCCTGACAGCTCATCACTGTGTTTATTACTCGATTTGCCTCAGGCCCTGGCTGCTGTGCTGGGGCCAGCATACATTCAGCTATAACATCCCTGTAGGTTCTTCACTAGCTTTTTGTTAGCATGCTATCTGCGCAGATGTTTGCAAAGAATTGTGTTAGGAACACAATGCAATTGTTTTTGTCCTAGAGGCAGTTTGCACTTTACCATTGCATTCTTGTTCTTTTGTGCAATAAAAATAAAAGTACTGTCCGTATCTCTACTCCCCAAAAACTGAAGCTCAGCTCATACAACCCAGTGCACAGGAAGAAAAAACTTTGTAACTTTCTGTCAACAGTTACAATTTTTTTTGTGAACAGTTACAATTAACTGGAATGTAATTACTTAACTTCGTGTAGTAACGTGCTGCATTACTGAAAAAATGTGATGTGATTATAATACACGACACTTTGGAATGCATTACACACACAACAGCTAAGGGGCCACTGGTATATATTACCCAGTCCCATTTATAAAATGAAAATTAAGATAAAATAATAGACATTAATTGCAATTATATTAATACTGAAGGGCATGATGTTTTACATTGTAGCTTTTGGAGTGGATGTTGGTTTGATTAGGTGTTGGAGAAAGAGAAAAAGTCATTTACAACAACATCATTGTTATTTGTGGAAATAAGAGAATAAAAACACGCCTGCATTCATAAACTCCTCTGAGATTTCTCTCTGCTTGTCTATGTGAGAAATAGGACATCTATCACATTCATAAGGACATCGACACTGTCTGTGTGTGTGTCAGCGTGGTTTAATTATGAGTGCTCGGTAACAGCTTTGCAGTTCAATTCAGTTCATAAAGCAAAAGCCAGGAAAACAGAAAAACCCCTGCAGAGCGAGTGAACAAAGGCAGAATTAATCATGTTTCCAATGAGAAACAAGCCTCAGAGTGAGTCACCAACTGACTAACACTCCTTTCCAGACTCACATACTGTAGGCTTTACACATAGAGCGAAAAACTGCTAAACACACTGCATGCCATCAGAGAAATGTTGTGTGTTCATGTGTTAGTCTGTTCAGCAGCAAAGGCTTGCTGCTGCACCTCAAATCTCCTGCTGCATGTAACAAATAAAAAACACTGTATCGAAAGTCTAAAAATGCAGCCATGTTTGAGAGGATGGATACATTTGAATGCCTTATTTGAGCATCTGATACATTGTAAATACAGTTATTTTAAAACAAACAATTCGTGAAACTGTTTGTCAACAATAAATCTTTTTTTTTTTAACAGCAATTAACTTAAACAAATTACCCTCGGTGATATACTAAATTCTTTTGTGCCAAATTTTATTGTTTCATCTGCTGGTGAAAAAATCAAATGGAAAGCACCATCCTTATTATTGTTGGCATATATCATAATATAAGATTTGTCACAACTAGTCAGCATTCCTGAGGTAAAGTTGCTGTACTGGAAACAAACCTGTATAGTGTATAAAAACTGATTTGTGAAGGTGTGGAAAGTGACATAGCAACAGTATTCCCCTTCCTACTATTCTAAGCCTATGTGTTAGTTCAGTATTAAGCTCTGCAATCATCTGCCCACTTCCCTAGGTGTTCAGCTTCTTTACCTCACTACCGCTCTCCCACACTGTCAAACTCAACACTGACATCATTGTTCCAGTCCAATCATCTTCTTCCTCGACTGAGCCAATCAGACTCACTTCTGTGTGGTTTAAATCACAAACCACTTCTGTCATTCTGCCTTTCATACATTCATGCAATGGTGTTTATGATGTTTCTTTTGTCATGCTATCACATTCTTAATCATGTGTCCCTCTGTTAGTGACATCCTCGAACCTGTTCCTGATCAAGATCAGCCAGAGCCATTTGAATCCTCGTCTGTGTGAAAGTCTAGTAGAGGGAGCACCTGTATTGTGTCCCATCAGCAGTACTCTTCTCTGCATCTTCTTGCCTGATCTTAGTGCATGAGAAAATATGAGAGCTTGCCACTGCATTAGACATGACTCAGTCTGGACTGCAAGTCAGTCCACCTCCTCAACAAACCCCCATTCCTGCTGTTTCTGCTCCTTCTAAAACAATTGCGTGCAAGCAAAATAGAACCAGGAAGTCCGCTGCATCACCTCCCCTTCCACAGGAAAAGCATAAAATTCCGTGAAGCTCGGGTCCTTGGCCATCTACCAGCAACACGGATGTGACGCAGTTATGCCTTTTCTAAATGCCGTCGACTTTCACCTTCAAGTGATGGAGAACCCAAACTGCGTACACTCAACTTTGATCTCTTCCACTCAGCCAGTTTTGCTCCTTGGGCTCAGTGGCATCTTTTCAGCGTAAATTGGAATTCAAAATGTTACTTTGCTGTTACTTTAATGTTCAGGTGTAAAAGAAGTCATTTTCAACCTAGTCTTTGAAGCTCTCTGATGGATTGTGTTGAATAAAGTTAAGCTTCCAGCTATGTGTCACCTCTTGGATGATTTCTTCTCATTGATCCTCAGTTCAAGAATTCCAGCTTACCTCTATTCTCAAATTAAAATCCTTGTTCCGTCATTTAGAGATTGCCTTTTCAATATTCAGTCTTTTGGTATTTGCTTGATTCAGTCTCATTAGGTAAGGGTTGTGGCTCAGATTTAAGGTTCTGGTCTATGCTGCTGAATAACTGGTACAGAGTAAGTTTTTTTTATGATGACATTGTATTTTTTTCTGACTCTCTCAAGCTCTTCACAGTTGCACCATCATCTATAAGTTTTGAAGGTATTTTCAAAGGGTAAAACTGAGTTCTCAGTTTCAAAAAGTTATTTTACAAAAAGTGCAAAAACAGTGAGGTGAAACACCTGCATATGAACATTACTTTTATTTTTGTTGCACAAAAGGATGAGAGCTCGATGGTAAAGTAATAACTACATCCAGGACAGAAACAATTGCATTATGCTGCTAACATAACTTTGGCTCTTTGCAAGCATAAACAGCATGCTACTGTATTGTTAAACTAGCCAAGAGCTATGTTGAAGCTGAGTGAAAGCCAACTCAGCAGCCAGACCCTGAACTTCTACAGGAAAAAAAGAAAGAACAAGAAGTGATGATCAGTCGGACTGCTGCCTCCATTTCTACCTGTTCTTGTTTCTAATATAGAATCACCATGGCGATTGTTTTAAAGTATCTTTGTGCTGGTTTTCATGTTTGCTTTGTGCTGTTGGTTTTGTTTTCATACCTAAATACTAAGAGAAAAATCATGTATGTGTGTCCTTGTTAGGATAGAGATTTGTGCTGATACGTGGTACTGTAAATTGTAATTATGAGACAATGTGTTTTAGTTCATTTCAATGTAACCAGTAAAGTAACAACTTTCTCCTGGAATTAATTAATATTTTGAATTACTTTTAAGAAAACTGTTCTGTGTCAACACGTTTTCATCCCAACACGTAACATACAGACGCTATGTGACAAATCATCAGTATGTTGCGCGTTCTGAGGCATGAGAGCAGGTTGGAATAAATTTATAAATTTAAGGTTAGGGTTAGGGCTGCAATAGAAAGCTGGCAAGAGAATAAAAAGGGAAGCAAATAGAAAGTCACGAAGCAGCTTTCTATTCACTTCAATTAGGAATCTGGAGCGTTTCATAAGGACACGGAGGGGTAGCTTTCGCATTACTATGACACGCCTTGGGCCGTGACAAATCGTCGGTATGTTACGCGTTGGGAATGTGAATGCTCTGTCTGTGTAATGTGTAACACATTACTTTGTTGAATAATGAGCCCAACATTGATCACAACAAAGATGAGAAATACCTCCAACATGCACAAACATTTGCCTACACAGCACGCAATTAATCTGCATGACTGTAATGCCTTTGATATGCTGCTTAGCGATGGTGGTGAGTCTAAAAGCCAAAGAGAACCCAATGAGAATCAGTAAAAGAATTAAATCAATAAGTGATATCTATAACGGAATCGGAATTGGTAAATTCTTATTAATGCCCTTCCCTGCTCATCTCACTCACTTTTTAATCCTTTTTCTTGATACAGGATTGATGAGTAAATGTTTCCCTTGGTCTACCCTTGGGCATGACTCTCTCTGCCTTCTACACCTGTTCTAAATTTCCTTATCGTCCAGGAAGGACAACAGATTGTTACACCACCCACAGTCTCACTCTGTGGATGTGATTTCTGACTTACCTGTATTCCCAGTGAGTTCCACTCAAGCCTCCAACCCCACTGACCTGCCTTCCCACTCTCCACCACCACTTGTCTCTTCTTGCTGGATACTTGCCTGTAACTTATAACCTCCTCTATGATTCATGTCCGGATAATCCACAAGTAAGGCAATTCCATTGCTTCACATTGCTTCATAAGATTCTTCCGATATTAAGATTGGCCAGAAATAACACTCTCTTTCCTCTTGTACAGATTCTCCACTTGTGTTCTGATAACCAGTATCCCTTTCTGAACTACTCTCCAGTTCCCAGAACTATCCAACAACTTGTTCAATAATCCTTTTAAATCTGACACATGTGAGATAAGTCTCTCTTTTGAGTCTGACCTCTATGTAGTTCTGAAAGCTGGCACCACTGTGCCAAGAATAGCAATGCATTTTATTTAAGAAATGGATGTCTTCCCACTATTGATGGCTGACTACTCATTATTGATGACTTCCTATTTTGCAAAGTAATCCAGTGGCTGGTTTGTACCCAGTTGCGGGTCAATTTGATAAATATATGTCTGACACCCCCAATTAAAAAATAAACTAAAACAAACAATAACCTACAAGATTAGCCTTCAAATGTTTTTGTTTGTTTGTTTTATTGAGGGAAGAAAACCAAACCAGAAAGTGTTTAAAAATTCAAGAAAAAAATATGATCTGTAGATCACATTTGTTTTAAATACTGTAGTGCAGCGTCCACTTCCCTTTTTTTAAAAACTAAAATATATACTGGGTCAGAGAGGACTGTGACATCATCTGTGAGGTCACGAAACCCCCAAATAAGAAACCCACTGAAAAATCCAAACTCCTTATTGCACTTCCTTTGGTCCTCAACAAAACACTTTGCAAGTTTAAAGTAGATCAGAGAGACGAAAAGCGTGAAATGAAAATATCTGTGTTTATGGTCTATATTTAATGAATTTTAAACCGGTGAAAGATTTATGTCGCCAGTGTAACTTCTTTACATTATGATTACTCTGTCAGGACTTAGATGATTTTAGAACTTGATTTTAGAACTTGGTTTAAACTCTTTAGTTACCTTTTGGTCCACGATGGAGCACGCCACCTCCCGGACCTGACTGAGGCTGAACTCCGCGGCATCCAGCAGCACGGGCTCCCGGCTCAGACCGATCTGGATGTGGAAGGAGATCACACCACCACCACCACCTCCTCCTCCTCCTACACCACCACCACCCCCTCCCCCGGCGCCGGTGTTGGTGTTGTTTGTGCCCCCTGAGAACGGGAGAGGGCTGGGCGCACGGATCAGCGGAGGCGCACTCATATGAGCCTTTTCACCACCGGTTTCTAACTCTGCCAAGAAACAATTAGGAGTCACGACGACGTGAAATTTCCGCACGGGTGAATGAATAGGGAAATTAGCGACACGTCCAGGTGGAGCAGCCAGAGGAGGGATTTAAACCGTGGAGAGGTGCGAGAGGCTCGGACGCACGGAACTCCCCAAAGCGTCAGAAAAGTGCAAGAGGATAAAAAGAGTTTCCGACAAAAAAGACGACTGATTAACTAAAATAAAACTAACTGAAAAAAGAAAGGGAGCCGTGAGAAGACAAACAGCGCGGGTGTGAACACAGAGGCAATTAGAAGAGCCATAATGACTACATGACTGGACCAGAGAGCAGCGTGGAAACCGGTGATGCGGGTGACAGAGCCATGGACGTCAACAGTGGCTGGAGAGGAGGAGGAGGGGAGTAAAGGAAAGGAGAGGAGAGAGGGAAATGTCCTGGACTAAGGGATGGTGGATGAATGATGGATGGATGGAGAGGTTTAGACTTCAGAAGCTGATGAGACTGTGCGTTCTGTTTTTATTTGCAGATTTTCAAAATCCCAAATTCTGTCTCTAGTCTGTCTATCCTCTCTTCATCTACTGTCCCAGTAATTATTACTGTATTCAACTACTAATTTCTTAACAACATATGCAGTTATGGTTGAGAAATTGATTTTTGTTGTCTTTTTCATAGATTTTTTAAATTTATTTTTGGATATACTAATCTAAAACTAGTGAAATATTACCTCTTGAGTTTGTCTTTTGCTGACATGGCATTTGTTACCCTAATATGGATATATGGGGTGGGGGGTGGGGGGTTAGGGTGACTTTAGTAAAGTGCAGAGGAGGCAAAACACAGGTTGAAACTCTCCCCACTTTGGTTTGATTCGGGTAAGTGTCGGGCAATCAGGTTATTGTCTGGGCTTGCCATTTTGCCGTAGACCCATTAATTCCCAGTAATGTTGAGATGGCTTTTTACGATTAGATTAATCATGTAGGATGTTTAATGTGGTTGCAAACGTGGGTCAAGCAGTTAACTCAGGAGCAGATTCTTTTTTTAAATTTAATTTTGTTTTCTTCTTGTATGCAGCCTCTTTTTTGGTTTGCAGTGCACAAAAGCATAGGCAGACTGTACCAGAAATGGAATTTGTAATAAAGTTAATCTGTTTTCATGTAACATAATTTTGTCTGTGATTTTCTTTAATCAAGACAGAGATTATTGCCACTGGAAACAATTTAATTTTGTTCACCTAAATCTAATGGATTGCAGTCTCTGCAGACAGAAGGGAATAAATAGAATACAATTTAAAAAATAGACTTGGTGAAGAACAAAGTAAGGATGCATTCATTTTCTTTGTATTATCGTGGGGTCTTTACCTTACAATATAAAGTGTGATGGTTAGTGTGATTTCATGCTATATAAATAAAACTGAATTTAAATGACTAAAAGCCCTGTGACAGACTGGGGACCTGTCCAGGGTGTACCCTGCCTCTCGCCTTAAGACAACTGGCATAGGCTCCAGCCAAACCCCCACCCCCCCACCCCACGACCCTGAAAAGGATAAGTGGAAGAGAATGGATGGATGGATGGACTGACTAAATAATAATAATGAATTTTGACAGACTCTTACTTCTCTATTTAATAAAAATGCAAGATACCCTCCTGCTTAAAAACCTAAAATATTAACATAAAAACATGGTATTTAATAGGAATTTGTAAAATGTTAACTGAACCTAAGAAAATGAGGTGAATAATGAATTTGATCATTTTAGTCACCTTTTTCCCCTGTTTTTATTTTATGAGCTATAGAAAGTAGGACTTCCAGTAGTTGAATAAACAATAGGTCTGAGAACAGACTGGGGACAGAACCACAGTAGTGTCTATGCTTGTTAGACTATGAATAATATTGTAAATGTCCTACTGTGGAGTTACTTACCTCAACCATGACAGAGAGGTCGGAGTTGTAGAGTGGTGTGTGAGTCTTACTTAGGCATCAAAATCACTTGTTCGGGATTAAACAAACATTACAGTTCGAGGTAAATTACAACAGGATCAGGTGGTGAGTAGTAGCTGGTCTACTAAATATGCACATGCTGGAATACAGAAGTGGGAAGTAAGGAAGTACAAATACTTTAGTACTGTACTGAAATAAATTTTTCAGATATCTGCACTTCACTCCAGTATTTATTTTTATTTTTAAATATCAGTACTTTCAACTCTTTACATTTCCCAAACAGGCTCTTTATTTCAGGTTTAATACATTTGAAGGACGTTTTTATTTCAGAGCGCTGCATGTCTTTGAACATCAAACTGAGCCTAAATGGTGGGATGGCATATCCATCATGGTGGCTTATCACATGTAAAGTGATGAAAGAGGCAAAACCATATAATTTATACATCATTCATAGCTCTATGCTCAGGGGTTTAACTGGGCTGGAATGAGCTGGAACAGTATTTTTGGTGAAGATGTCCATAGGCTGTGGTTGCGGTGCTTCAGCATCTAGCTAGCATTACAGAAGAGAAGTGAGCATAATGTTCAGCTCAGTACTGCTCACTGCAAAACAAAGTTAAGTATACTAACTTTGTGTTATTCAAGCTCTCAACATATTAGTGCAGAACAAACAGGTGAGCTTGTTGGACTGGGGTCACTTTACAGTAAAGCACTGTGTTGGACTGGTGGGCAGAGAATGTGATGCAGCATGACACCTTAACTTTGCCAGATATCGTTGGGAATTTTACTTGAATTTGTAGCAAATCCAGGTAATGATGCTCTTAACAGCTCAGTTACCGAATGACATTCAGTAATTGATCCAGTAGGAATTCTTTTGTGACATTTTGAAAATAGATGACAGGGACTGACTGGTTCAGAGAAAATAGGCAGATATGCTAATTTTAACTTTAAAACTAAAGGATTCAATTTGTATTAACTTGAAATTAATCATGACAATAAATAAAGTCTTCTCTACCTCATTCCAGCAGCATGTTTTACAGTGCACCTGTTGCATCTGCAGCTTGATAATGTTCTGTCGGCTCACTGCAGACTGAGAGTGAAGGGTACTGGTTGCTAGGAGACATGCACATATATATACACAAAGACACACTTCAGCCAGCCCTCCTACGCTTCAACCTTGCCTCCATTTAGTCCCGTTTATTACCAAGGATGATGCCAGAATTGTGGCATATGGTATGTGTGTGTACTTGTGTGTCCATCTTTGTGAGGTCCAATTTGAGTTTCTGAGCATGAGGCGGAGGATATTTTTGGAAAACGAGAACATCCCGGTCCTCGCTTGCGGACAGAGGTTCAAAAAGCTGGGTGAGAGTTCAAATTGAGTCTAAGGATCAGGTTTAGGTTAAGGCTAGAGTTTTAAAGCTGAGCTTTGCATAAGAGGCACTGTGCCAAAAAGGGAAGTGCAAATGTGTGACTCCAGAGAGAGGAAGAGTCGTAGCAAACAACCAACAGGGTCAAAGCAACTAAATATAATTAATATTAACTTGTAAAAGATTCAGTGGATACAGAAATGTAATTAAATAAAATAGCGAGACCACATTCATGCAAGAAATTTGGCTATAAGGGATTATGTGGTGTGATTTCAAGTTTACCAACCCTGCTCAATGATTCTGAGTCCCCTGAACAACAATAATAAATCTACCTATTTATCTTCATCTGTGAAGGTTCTGCCTCTCTTTCCATGCACTTTATCAGCAAAGTGTGAAATTCAGCACATTTATGTGTTAGATGCAGACATTTTAACAAAAACATATACATAGACCTGTTTTATTTAAATCAATATGAAACTGGAAAGACAATAAATCCATGTAGACAGCTGCTCATTAACATGCTGTTCGGGTATCTTTAGGCAGGTACTGCTGTTTTTTCTGAGCCCTATTTGAGCCCTTCTGATGTCATATTGCTGTTAAAAGTAGAACATTTTATTTTTAGCAACTCCAATGTAATGAATGTTACATGTAATGAATCCATACTGTAGATGTGTGAACACATATGAATGGATTACTGTTACTCTTACAAAAACTTCAGGACTTCCCTGTATTTTTTGTGTATTTTTTTTCCAGGTGTTTTGCTGACATATGTTTCCTTTTACTTTTGGTTTGGTTATGGATAACATCCTCTAAATTATCAGGAAGCACATAATTACACACCGTAAGCCTTTCTGTAAGAAATAAAGGTAAATGAAAATTCCCTCTGTATGTAGTGAGCCTGTAGAGCCATTAGGGTCTGTGCAGTAGCACTGAACATTAGCTTATTATTATAAAATATAATTTTAATTGTAATAATATAATCAGACAAGAGATGTCAGAAGGATTTCCTAAAACTGATTGTAAAATTTGGATTGGTGTTAGTTTTATGACCCTGTGCCAATGCAGTCAAAGTGATTTTGAAAAGTATTTGCCCCCACCTGATTTATTTATTTATTTGGATATTTGTCACAATTACATGTTTTCAGATCATCAAACAAATGTTCATATTAGACAAGATATTCATGTAAATGCAAAATGCAGTTCTTTAAATTATCATTTCATTTATTAAAGGGGGAAAAAGCTTTTCAATTCTATCTTGGCCTTTGTGAAAACCTTCCTTGGGGATCATCAAGATGTCAAGAGCCTTTGTGTTCTTTTTGGTTAGAAGTGTTTGGAACTTTATATCCAGGCATCCATAGATTCCTATGGATCCCATGTTTGCACAGTCATTTTCTTATTCTTGAATCATAAACTCTGAGCTTAACTGTGGAACGTGAGGCCTGCAGCTCTTTAGAGTCATCCACAAGGGTTTTTTGCGACCTCCTGGACTGAACTAATTTGGTAGGTTCTTGGGAAGGTTCACTTCTGTTCCAGGTTTCAGCCTTTGAAATACTTTGATTAACCCTTTCCAGAATTTTTCCAGACACGCTTTATTTAAGTGATGTCTTCAACAGTTCTGGGAGTAATGAGGCCTTGGTGTGGCAATTAAAATATACTCAACTTTAAAAAAAAACAGAGGTTAATCAGAGTTAATTCATTATTTAGAAAAAGTGGGCAATTGAGGTGGCTGTAGCTCAGAAGGTAGAGCAGGTCATCTACAGATCAGAAGGTTAGTGGTTCAATCCCTGGCTCCTCTGCATGCCAAGTATCCTTGGGCAAGATACTAACCCCAAATTGCTCTCCAATGCATTCATCAGAGTATGAGTATGAATGGTAGTTAGGAAGCACTAAGAAAGTTAGACTGGGTGAATTTGGCATGAGTGCTTTGAGTACTCTGGAAGAGTAGAAAAGCGTTATATAAGAATCAGTCCATTACCATTACTTTTTCACATAGGGCCAGGATGGTTTGTATAGCCTTTCCCTTTGTAAATTATTTCCCTTTATTTTGTATTTATTCAGATTATCTTTGTCTAATATGCAATTTCTGGTGATTTAAATGTGACAAATATGCAAAAATCAAACAAAATGAGGAAGGGTGTGTTTCTTGCTGAATAACCTTTAGCCTGAAGGCTCTGCCTCCTATTCTATTTTTAAATGCCTTTGGAACCACAAGTAGCCAGCAGTCTTAAATTGCATAATTTTAGTTTCATTTTGTTGTTTATCCTTTTTCTGCTCTGACGTGTCAGAACGTGTGCTGTAATAAGAGTCTGTTATACACCCAATATTTTTACTGAGCATGTTTGCAGTCTCTAACAGTGTTTTATAACCCAATTATAAAATCAAGCTAAAAACTGTCATGTTTTGAGAGTTGAAAGTATGGTCTAATGCATGCACAGCCGGGAGGCAGGAAAAGTCGTGCTATGCTAAATTCAGGCTTAGAGGCAGGCAGAAAGAAAACAGCAACCACTAGGAACATGACAACATGAGGAAAACAACAATAGGAGACAAAATAAGTCAAACAAAACTGAGGCAAGTGTCATTTATGAATTCAGTAGGCCTGAATGGATAATTGGCAGCAGTTGAGTATGACAGCTACAACCAGAAGTCTAAATGTATGTAAGGGGTTAAGAGAAAAAATACACTCACTGTAAGCAATACCAAAAGATGGATGGTTGCATCCTGTAGCACTAAAAAACTAGTGTCTGAGCCTATAAAAACAGGAAAGTATTGAGTAAGTTCTTAGAGCAAGGAGTTTCCAAGAACATCCCAGAGCAGGTCAATGTTTTGGTGAAGCTGGCATGACAAGGGCTCAGGCTCACTGAGAAACGTGCCCATACAGGAGCAACTTCCCAGACAGTTTTGGAATTTCAGCCAAACTTTGCTCTGTGCACAGTAAAGAACAATGACACTCACACAGCGTATTCAAATTCACAGAAGCAAACAGTTTGTTTCAGAATTGGGTATTTGTTATAAATCATTTTTACAAGTAAACGGATCCAGGTACACTGTGTCCCTTATGAAGGACAAATGAACTAAGAGGGAATGATTAGATTACATTTTCAGTCTGGCAGAGGGGACGTGCTGTCCAGCTATGATTATATCACAAGTTCTGCTAAGAATGCTTGTGACATCCAACAACATTTCATCTTTAACAGTCATAAATACAAATCTCTAAAATCACACTCAGCTCTGGCATGTTGTTTTCCACTCTGCGTTTACTTGCAAGCGATTCACCGTGCCAGAGTTCATCTCCCCGTGGATCCATCCAGGCTGAAAATGCACAGTTTGCAAGAATCCGTATTTTTAGAAACATTTGCTAAAGAAAGACAATGTTGATGACTCGTAGCAGATGATGCTTTGGCAGAAAACTTCATGATGGGAGAAGTTGGTAACATTTTATAATAACTACAATCATTAATAAGGTATTAGTAATACTTCATCATTTATAAAGCATGACTCCTTCTCAGTATGTCAGTTATAAACATGGATATAAATGGATATAAACATAGTTTGGTATTGCTTTTTATATTACGTTTTAATGTCAGTATTTTTATACTTTAGCAATTTCTTAATAAAATATTATATAAATTGCAAAAAAAAATTATTTATGAGCTGTTAATGGTTCAACAATGTCTTTAGATGCACATTTATACCTATCCAGATTACAAAATCAGCTTTTTTTGTGAGTGTGTTAGTGGAGGTTTTATAACGACTTATTATAGCTGGCTTTAGTCAAACAAGTCAGTGTTCAGTCTGGTTTAGTTCCAAAGTGCTCCTGAATTAAACTCAGCTGAAGTGAACAAAGCAGGGATGGTCTCCTTGTCCAGCACAATGAAAACTCAGAGCAGCTCCTCACAGTAAGGAGGTGACCAGATTTAAAGATTTGTCGTGGCATTTCCATTGAAGCTCAGTTTCTTATCTAAATTGCTTTGTCATTCTCCATGACGAAGCAGGTGGCTAACCACCCCAGGAGCCTGGTCACCTCGTTACCCGAGGAGCTGCTCTGAGTTTTCACTGTGCTAGAGGAAGAGACTATGCCTAACTAACGTAATTGGAATTTAAACTGACTTGACGCTGACTTGCCTGACAGCTGAGATCAAAGGAACGTTGAACTTTAGAAACAAACAAACAAAAAAAAAATCCCAGACTTTTAAACATCCTGGAGCAATTTTCCTCTTTACATATCAGGTGACACTTTATAAATAGGGGAAAGCCTAAAGTAGCTTTTATCAGTGAAATATGGATACTTTGTTTGCAGTGGTTACCCTTGTTTGTGAATCAGTGTGGCTTCAGGGTGTACTTGTATCCACACTGATTTCATTATTTGAAACTTCAGCCTTATTAATTATGAGCGTTAACCAATGTATTTATATTTGACAGAATATAAGAAAAAGCATTGACTCACTTTTAAGAATTCGTTTTGGTTTAAAATCTCCCCCAAATAAACTGTGATTAGTTTAAAAATATTAATATAATTTTTTGTTTGACCTCTGGATTTCCTATTTTCCATGTTCTATTTAAGTTGGCTGCTGAAATTGCTTGTCTCTCACGTTTGTTATAAGGTGGTAGAAATGCTGTAACTGTAGCTTCCCTTTTCTGTGTTCGTTTCATTAAAATTCCTCTCTGTGTGCTGTGTGCTTGCCTTTCTGTCTGCCCCCACTCCCAGAGTATGTTTTACCTTTAAAGGTAATATTCTGTATTTCAGACAACAATTGGATCATTTTCTATATTTTGGTCAGTATATAAATAAAAGGTATATGCAATAAGCTGATTACAATATGAAAATAGCTAATTAAAAGTTGTGCATTCAAAAATGCAGGCTACTTATATAAAAGTTAGAAACATTGTTTCTTTATGGCCTTTTTGAACATTTCTATGGTGATTTTCTGTTAATATACAGTTATTTCTTAATGTTTTATAGTATGCTACTGATCTACCAACTCCTCAAAGGGTAATGAGGAGAAGACTCATGGACAGAGCGGGTAACCTCTGTCCATGAATGATGTGAAATAGGTTCATTAATAATGTAAGGTTCTGTCTTGGACCATCCAGCTCTCTCTTGAGGCAGTTCATTTATGTCCAGCAGCACAAATATACATTTTGCATTTTACCAAGGGTCAACTCGAAATTAGATATTCACAGAAAATAAACCATATGATCCAAATTCGTTCCATAATTTCCATCTCCTAAGCCCTACCAACTGTCTTTAACTGTAAAGGCATAGATTTATTCCCTGAACTCGACAACGCATTTGTTTTCTGAGTTAGAGACAAATGAAAGAATCTTTCTAACTGAATCATAATACGAGGTGAGTCAGCAGCTCGACAGTCTGCTTTTAGGAAATCCTCCCACTCCAAGCCTGACAGCTCTTCCTGAATACTTGCCTTCAGTGACCCACTCACTTTTTGCGTGTGTTATAAAAATAGCTTAATACATGCATGCCCACAACAGAATGTGTCTTCCCCATCAGCAAAGCTATCTACTTCCAGTTACCTTTATATGCTAATAATTTGTTTGCCATTTCCTCAACAGCTTATAAATCAGTTTCATATACAAAACTGCTAAAGAAAAACTCAGTCAGTCAATTAAAACCAATCAACCAACAAATCAGTTACACTAGTATCTCAGATTTGTCCACTGTTTCCATAGTAAAGTGAGATCAACACTGTAGCAGCTCTGGACACTGAACTGTCTCCTCCATAGTAACTATCATATAATGTGTGAAGCACACTGTGACATTAACAACTCGGAGCAGATATGTTTGTTTGAGTTCTCTCGGTCCATCTGGGGGTCCAAAAAGTTGACAGGACCTGAAATCAGCAGCTGAGGCCCACGGTGTGAAAACATGTCGGCTGAGAGTCACAACTTAGAGCCACCAGGGTGAAACTGGACCACATGGAGTGATACAAGAATCACGCTGCAAGTTTCATTTAGTGTGGAGCTGAATGTGACACAAGGGGGTCTTACCTTATTGAATGAAAAACCAGAGAGATGTGCATGTTTGAGCAAAATGTGTTTCTGAAGGTGTTTTTATAGTGCATCAAACAAACTGAACAAAAGGCTGGAAAGAGGACAAGAAGAGCAGCAGGGGATGGGAATTTCCCTGATTCTGCACAGAGGACCAAATAAAGCCTGTTATGGGAGAATTCTGGTTTAGTTGGTGCACTTTCTTTGGAACTAGCTTTGCATTCAATTACATCCCCAAAAAGTGATGTGATTTTTAAATGAACCATTTTGAATGTTTGTTATAATTTAGAAAAATAAACATGGAACTTGACATGGATTGGATGTTTGCTAACTACACTAGGAATTTTATTTCAGGGGCACTGCCTGATGTAAACACCATGGATCACACTCACCTTTTTTCTTCAAGTAAGGCTCGTGCTAAGCTAATTATATCCCATTATATAACACACAAAATTGCATATAGTTATAGTTGAAAATAAGGTACCCTTCCTATCTTGGAAGGGATGCACAGATAAAAACAAACAATTACTTGGCAAAAATTGTCATACTATTGCAACTGTGCACTTTCTTATTTCACTGCTAAAATAATGGAAGCTCATATTAAACGTGGACAAAGTTTTACATTATGAGGTCAGCATACATGAAAGTAATTTTTATAATGTCAGTGAAAACATTATTCTCAGTTATGTACCTCTGGCTGTGAGCAGTAAAACCTCTCCTATTTGTTATATTTTTTTTCTTTTCTTTTCGTGAGGGGGCAAACACTGAGTAGTTGGCTTAAAGAGAGTCCGCAGTATGGTTTAGAAGTCCATGAACTGAGGAGCTATACCAAGAGGCTGAAACAAACAAAACTAAGTTGAGTCTGATGTGTAAAAATGTACAGAATATGGACAAAACGAATAAGACAACCGTGTTGCATCATCACAAACAGCAGTTGCTTGTTTTTTAAGTCCCTCTGACTCTACAAGCAATCATCCTGGAAAAACAAAAGACTAAGGATGTATATCAATGTGTGAAACCCCAAACAAATACTCAGCAGGAGGTGCCGACAAAAAGAAATTGTCAAAAACAAAAGGTAACAGGGTGCACAAGTTGTTGAACAAATAAAATGAAATGTAAATGTCTTTGCTTTTACATGACAGGGACTCCTTCCTGTCCCTCTCTCTCCTTCAAAGATGTAGATGTCTGCCTCGCTCCACTGAGCAACCTCAGGATGATTGGACTTCCTGCAACACCTCAAAACACACTCACGCACCACTTGGTTACTCTCAGTTATTCACACACCATTGTGGCAAAATGAACACAAACCGCTTATTCACACGTGTACACACATATACACTTGTGTCAGAATGAACACACTCCACTTCGGCAGATTTGACACCCACCACCCGTCGTTACATTTTTGCAGCCCCCTCCTCCCTCCATGGGTGCTATTCCCGTCACCGTGGGGTGTGTGAGATGCGGAAAAAGTGCTAAAAAGCTGTCGTCTTTTCCCAGTAAACTTGGTGCCGTTGTTGTATGTTGTTGTGCAAATGTTTTGAGAGGAAGTTTGCTGATGCCGACGCATGGCGAGGCACAACAGTAGTCAAAGGGCAGCAGTAGGAGGGGATTGGAGTACTCCGCAGGAAGTCCACACGTGTCAGTGTGCAGGTCACAGGGCACGCCTCCTGAATGTTACAGTTTGTCTTAATTATTTTCACATTTTCTGAAATCATACTTCACTTTCACAAAACATTCAAAACAAAGACACAAACATAAGACACCCTGTTTGTGTGTGTGTGTTTCCTTACACCCAGTAATATTCTGTTCCTCCCAAAGTACTCGCATTCTTTATTCAGCATTGTGCAAAACTTAAGCCACAATGTCCCAAATGTTTTTGTGCATGCATCCTTCAATATTAGATTTTATATACCTCAGTCCTATACCACAGTTAACATTTAATATCTGCCATAGCTACTGACCTGTTTACAATTGCAAAAATGTGTAAAAATGTAGATGATCTGTGAGTAGAAAAATGATTAAACTAGTGTCGATTCCAAACTCGTACTGAATGTTGGTCCATCAAAAGAACGCTCCAATAAGTGAGGCTGCTAACCCGCTAACCCTAACCCCTGCACCTAACCCTAACACACACACCCCCACCCCCCCACCCCCGCAAAAAAAAAAGAAAAGAAAACCATTGGAAAAACCAGAAGACTGTTTGAACAATGATTTATGGCTCGGGTGTTTTTTTGTGTGTTTTCATCTTCTATCATCCTCTGAATAGCAACTAACATCCATGACATAGCTTGAGGACTGTCAAAGGACAAGTTAAAGCTGAGTTTCTTTCTTTCATGCCAGTGAGCAAGAGGCAGCAACATGTAAAGAGAAGCTGATGAGATGAAATTAAAGGCTGAGGTGACGTTAGCAAACAGTTTCTATCCTAAAGCAATAATATCACTTAATGTTGAGTAAATGCACTTAGGCTGCTGTTTTCGAGAGGAATACGAGGGGAATGTGTTTATTTGTGTTGTTTTACTTATTTATTATGTAATTATTTTATTTTTCTTGCTTTATTCTTTTACTTGCTAATCGCCATACCAATACCAACTAGATTTTTAAATCTTATTATAAAATGAGTAACAGTAAGGTGGACATTAGGTAAGGCTGCACTTTTTGCAGTGGACTCGTAAAAACATTTCTGTATCAGTAATATGTTTTCTTTTTGTCTGCTTTCAGAACTGCACATGATTATTTGCAGCTAGCAGGTTGTTAATGCTAACCATCAAGTCTATGAACTAACCTCAACTAACACCAGCTAACAGTGTTAGCTCGGTGGCGAATAGCCTTCAGTAATAGTAATAAATCCCACAGCAATAGTACATCAAAGATACTGAAGTGGCACATAACCCAAGTAGCTACCACAACTAAAACAAGGTAGTTGCAGAAGTCTGACATTTTTAAAAATGTTTTTAAAAAAGAACTTACTTCCAGATGTTTCTTTAGGTTGGAGTCTTTTGATGCTGAGAGCAGCTTGGTTTCTGTCAAACAGAAGTTGCATTGCCTGGTCAGATTTCACCCATCTCTTTCTTCTATAATTATGAAGTGGTGTTGGAATTTCCAAGTAAGAAATGCATTCCTGCCCATGCACTGCTGGCTCTGTTGTGCTGGCTCCGGGTCCATTGTGTAACTGACATCATCAATATTAACAGGACGCTTACATTAGAGCCTCTTATTGTGTGTTTTGTTTGGGTTTCAGTGAGTGGAATCACGAGAGTTAGAGAGGGGATAGCCTAAAATATGAAACAGGAAAAGATCGCCGTTTAATCCATTTATTTCAACAAAGTAACTGTATTCTAATTATCACCTATTTAAACTGTAACTGTAACGGAATACTGTTACTCATATTTTGCATTTTAAATACGGTACATGTACTCCGTTACTCCCCAACACTGCAGAAAACTGAGGTTTGAAAATACATGTTGAGGCACTTTGTTACTAGCAGCCTGTTGCAAAAACAAATATTTTTGTTCCAATTTCCTTTTTTTTCAATCTATACAAATGGCAAAGATATTATGCTGTGGCATCAGTGTACCTTTTAATGCGTTAGTGATTCATTTACAAATTAATGTTTAATTGTGCTTATTTATTTAGAAATTAGTAAAATAATTCATTTTTTAGATGGTAAACAAAGGGATTATAAATAAATATTTTGAAATAACAATTAACCTTATTAATCAGCTAACAACTGTTAATTAATTAATGAGCTATTAAATTTGAAAAAAGATTTACAGACACTCTCAATAAAAAAAAAAAATCCACTTTCAGATGCAGATTTAAAAAATAGATTTTCAACATATTTTAAAGACAAATAAGTAAATGATATCAAAAACTAAATTAGGAATATAGATTTTTTTTCCCCAACATTTAAAAATGGCGAAACAAAATCCAGGCTGCTAGCCTTTGTGTCTATAACTAATTTGCATTGCTTTTTTTTTCTACAAGGACCAAAAGAGTCATGGAAATGCTAAATGGAGATGCTAATTTGTATTTTACGGCATATTTCATTGTGAAATCACAAAATGCTTTATTTCAATGCAAGCGATTGTCTGGTCCTTTCCACTTGACCAATAAACATGCAGCATTATCGTGTCCACCATTTTGGACGTGTAACAAGTGGAGGAGGCCCCAGTGACACAGCGCTAGAGACTGCTGAACAATCATGTGTCAGCTGCTAGTAATCTGGGAGAAATAAGTATTCCTGACAACCTGCCAGTGGTTGCTGGAGATTTGTGGCAGTCAGTGGGGAAAATGATTGCAAAATCCCTAGTTACACAGACCTACATACTGGTCAGTGACCCCCCCCCCAGCAACCACTGGTCGCTATGGAAAATGTGTATTCCCAAACCAAATATTGTGATTGCTTTGGTCACTGCCATATTACTGCAGGCTTGGTTTGAATGGAAGTAATGGTAAGCGCACCTTTTTAAGTTTTTAGTGTTTTCAGGTTTTTTCACCAAACAGCACCTTCGAGGAGCTATTGCCAACCAGTCATTTCAGAGGTACAGTAAAAGTGACAATAAACTTATACAAATAATTAAATTAATTATTTGTATAATTAATTATATTTATTATATTTATTAATTATAATTAATTAATAAATGTATACTTTAAGTCAAGTATCCTTTATACATTTCTATATTTAAAAGCATAACCACCCAGACACGCATCCACATACAAACAAAGAAAAACAAAAGTACACGGCAATAGAAAAAAAATCAGCTATTAATAGTCCTATAAGAAGAAAAATTCAAAACCATGTCACATGTATTTCATGGCAAAATTGATATTGATATGAACATAACATTCATCTTACAAAGTGCATTCAACAGCAGCAAGAAAAAGACTCATTTTAAACTGTTACAGTGACGGAAGTAGGCCCATTTTTGCATGTTTAAAACAAATCAGGTTTCTGCTACAGATGGGCAATCAAGGAACCACATCAGAGAAAAAAGATGTTTACTGTTACGATGCAACTGTTGCCTAGCAACTGTGTCATCAAATGCCCTTAGAATGTTTTAAAAAGATGATGACACGAGCGTGAGATTATGAGCTACGTATTAGAATGAAATCAGATTTTGTTGACTGATAGTAGATGTCTGTGTGTAGATTAGTAGATTAGAACTGTCTAGTCTGTACATAGGTGCTGGATGCTTTCGGTAAATGGTTCACAGTAAACCACAATGTATGCAGTGAATAACTGATAGTAGATCTCAACGGGTGTATTTCTATGACTGTTTATGGACATTTTTCTTTAATGACTCTTAGCAGATCACAACAGGTGATTATTCTTTATTTATGCTTTAGATATTAGCTGTGAAGGACTGACATTAAATCATCTTTAATGACTAGTGGTAGATCCCAATTCTAGTATCAGTGAATAACCAACTTCTTGTTTATCGGTTATGAATGAGAGATAGTAGATAACAATGTGTGCTGCGAATAACTCTTAGTAGATTGTAGTAGGTGTTTCTTCCTTGTTTGTATTCTAGATCATTTCTGTGAAGGACTGACAGTAAATCACAATCCATGGTAGGAATGCCAAATATAAGATCAAAACAAGTGTGTACTATGTTAATACATGGTAAATGACAAATAGACTTGTTCTTATAAAGCACTTGGGAGACACATCCTGTGAATGACTGACAGTAGATCACATGTGTTTTCAGTAGATTTTCAGTTTTATTTATGTAGCACCAAATTGCAACAGCAGTCACCTCAAGGCTCATTATATTATCACGTAGAAACCTTACAATAATACAGAGAAAACCCCAACAATCAAACAAGCCCCTTTGAGCATGCACCTGGTGACAATGGAAGGGAAAAAATCCCTTTTAACAGGAAGAAACCTCCGGCAGAACCAGGCTCGGGAAGGGGCGGCCATCTGCTATGACCGATTGGGCGTGATGGGAGAGACAAGGCATCCTGTGAATGACTGACAGAAGATCATAATGCTTGCTGGAAATGAGTAATAGAAGATTATAATACTTATTTTGAATGACTTCACTTATTTTGAATGAGTGGATCACAATGACTGATACACAATAGCTATATGGCAACATGTAACGAGACATAAGTTCTTGTTGCAAGACAAGAACTGTCACATTTCAGTGGCCCAGGAGAGATGTGAGGAAACTCATCGTTTTGCAAAAGATGCATGTGTGGAAAAGTATATCGGATAGTAAGCCACAGTGCTTCCTGGGAATGACTGATGCAGGATTGCAAGGTGTTCTGTGAATGACTATAATCATCAATTATATCACAAATTTTAAAAGGCAATGAAAATGTAAATGATAATAATATCTGGTGTAATTAAGAAATGTTTAACAGAATGATGAAGACAGTTTCCAAGATGAACATATTAAACTTGTATGTGTTTATGTAACTGAAAAGTATGCTACATAAACAAACCGACTGACATCAGAGATAAAAACAACTATTATAAAATATGTGACAACTGAAGAAACACACAAAAAGGACAAACAAAAGATGCAAAATGACTAAAGTGAGAATGAAAATTACCACATTGAAAAGCAAGATGACTACAAAGGGCCCCAAAAGGCTGTGCTTAATGTAGAGAGGCACAAAACAAATACATATAAATATGGCTGCAAAGAGAATAAGAAAACCAGAAGAAATAACCATGAAAAACTGCAAATGACCAGGAAGAAATTCATATACATGAATAAATTACATGAATATAACATATTCAAAAGCCTCATAAATAACTGTTTGTGGTTCACCATAGTCAGATTTCTTTATTTGGACTTCTGACATCTTGATCAGACTTGCATAATTTTGTTTTATATTTCATGATTTTGTGTTCTTATTATTGCTAAGCATTTTCCCATGGTGAGTATTTTCACTATAAATGAACCCAGCAATATCTGCAATGTGTCATTTTTTAATATTTTCACAACTTCAATCAATCAATCAGCCACATAGTGTAAATGATCATACTTTACTTTATCTGCAAGTGGAAATGATCTGCTGTTAATTTCATTCCCTGTCATTTTAATTATCCATCCATATGCAGAAAATGAAAGGATAATTAATCGTGTTCCAGAGGCATTTTCATGATCACGTGTTTGCATGAACAGCTTCATTATTTTTCCCCCTAAAGGCAGCAACAATAGCAAGTCCTGAAGTTTCACCAAACACAATTTGCAACCTTAACACAGGGGCATGCAAACACACACAGACACTCATCATTGTGAATATCAAGGTGACAGTGACACCCACTCTTCCATGCTAGCTGTTTCCCCTGTGAGTTTTATGTAAATACTGATGAGTGCCTATGCCTGCAGCTGAACTGCTGTGCAGGAGCCGTCAGCTTTCATGTTTCATTTCCTTTGACATATGTTGATGAACAACTGGGTAGACATGGCACTGCAAAAAGTGACAATGCCTGCAATTTATTTGATCTAATGTCCAGTCATTGTTGATAACAGAAAGTCAAGTGCCTTTCATTATTTCTGTTCTTCATCTTGTTTCTCTTTTATAGAGCCTGCAAGTGTCCTCAACCTGATGTCACATGTCAATGTTAGAAGACATCACAATTCCAATACTTCTAGCATGAAGGGAAGAAAGAACTCGTAGCCATGTTTGACCACAAACCATTATTAATATTTTTTGGTTTGGGACTATTAGAGAGAGAAAATAAAACATTAGAATACTTCATTCTGTGGAAAATTGGGGAAAAACTGCAGGCCTTAAAGTGATGTAGTTAAATAGACTTCAAGTAAATAAGGCCCAAAATTCATTCAAGTAACAGTTTTAAATTACGTTACATAAAATAATACAAAGTAACCAGAGTCAGAAGTTCATATGGCTAGCTCACATAGGCTAAGATAAGATAAACCTTTATTAGTCCCAATAGAATAGAATAAGATAAAAAAAAAAAAAAGGGAAAAAAAGAATAACATACTATACAAAATAGAACAAAATGCTTGGTACACTTGGTACTATTACACATCAGGGAGACAGGGCGAAAAGTTACCATTGGGTATGGGATGTGTGTGTGGTCATCTGCAGTGACCATGTTGTGGAGTCTGACAGCAGCTGGAAGGAAAGACCTGCGAAATCTCTCCGTCCCACATCGTGGGTGCAGCGGCCTGCCACTGAAGGAGCTGCTCAGTGCTGTCAGAGACCTTTTTTTATGTGTCCAACTACTTGGTTAGACTTAAACACCCCAAAATATCAAGGTTAAAATTTAGCATTTGCAACCTGTTTCAAGGTTTGTATTTCTAGGATTCCTGGCTGAAATATACATGTACAAGTAAATTATCCTCATAGGCACAAAAAAGTAAAAACTGATGTCCATTTACACAAATGTATGTTTCATGAATATTTCATGCTTGTCCATGAGATGAGGTTAAACTTCCATGAGTCAAAGTTGTTATGAATTATTATTATTCGTTCAGAACAGATTTTATTGTCAGTGTGCTGGCTGGACAATCTGAGGACTGGACTGTAATTTTCATTCTGTGGTCAGAGTGAATATTCAGTTCATTTTGACAGTATAGACCATTACCAGTGGATTGTAATATCCTGCTGAAGCTTTCAAAAAATTATAAAAATAAAAAGTATTATGTATACTGAGTTGATTTATGAACATGTACTTGAATCTTGGCTGAATGAAACTTAACTACATTGGGTCTGGCTGTACTGGGGCCCTCAAATGTTGGGCATGAGTTGCTGCTTACTGTTTCTTTTATTATTTTTCAAGGCAACAGCAAGATTTCATTTTTATCCTGATGTAAAATATTTAGATGGACTTACAGTCTGTACTCCATGACATTTTAGAGTGTGGATCAGGGATGAGCTGCTGCGACCTACAGCACAGAGAGGCGACAGTCTCAGGGATGATTAAATAAAGACGGTTTGGTAATTTATTCCAAAGTGTTGCTGCTGAACATATGCTGTGAGAAAAAGTGCTGTTTCTCCTGGGGAGGCCTATTGTTACAGACTCATTAATATACTTTAAATATAACAAGTGGGGGCAAACTTCAAGGCACAAATCACATGTATTCAGTCTTCTACTGCCTTTGTGTTTGATTTATATGAATTATTTTTATTTGCTCATAAAATGTGAAAAAACTGAGATGCACTACAATAGTTTTTCCTTAGTTATTGTAAAATTTATGTTCACTTTTGATCTCAATTCAAATAATTGATGAATTACATTACCAAAATGTAATTAATCAGTTGTTTGTAAATAAAGCATTTGTTGCTAGCTTTCTAAAACTAATTAAAACTAAAAAATAATTATACTTATACTTATCAATATAATGAACAAGTAGATGTGTAGTGCTGGTGGAATGTACAGGATCACTGCACCTCTTTCATTAAATTGTGACAGCAGCCTTTTGAAGCCAAAATAAGTTTTTTTTTCTTTTATTTGTCTTTCTGGTTTTTCCACTTCTTTGTTTCAGCAATCTCCATCCAGGATTTTGCTGGCATTTTTGAGTCCTTATATTGATGTTATTATTATTATATTAATCATTGTTATTATCTCACTGATAAATTCAAAACCTGCAGCAATATGTAGCCAGAAATGTACACTAGGATACTGAGCAGGCTAGTCACAACAGAGTGCTGCGGTGACCCGACGTGTATTTACATTTCTCACTCTGTGCACATCAGGTTATGTCAGAAGTTATGGAGTAGATTTCCCACAGAAGTATAATTCAGGCATTAGCTTTATTGCAAATAGGCTGCCTGGTCAACCCAGTGAGCTAAACCAGGACTCCCACCACATGATTAACATTTTAACATAAACGTTGCCTTTTTGTGTCTCTACTCCAGTTTGCAGTTCCATCAGATTCTCTCCCTGCTGTGCTCTCCAGCGCTGGTCCTGTTTGTTTCTGCTTCTACAGCCAGTCTACAATCCAAGGGTTCCATACTCACCTTGCTTACCTGCCTGCCCTCCTGCCCATTGTGACTCTCCTGTACCCCCTCTGGACTCTCTTGAACAGTACCTTTACCTCTCACTGTGCTCTCTCCCTACAGGACTCCCATGGACACCCTCCCCATGGAGGACTAATCGATACTGCTCTGCAAAGTTCCCGTTCCCGTCCCTCTCCTTGTGTTCCCAGTGTTTAAACATTGTCCGGCTACAACTGATTGTGAATTTGGCCAACTTTATTTTCAACATTGTGAACCAATATGGTGTTGAACTGCTCTTATGTTGCTGGAATGGTGTATGGGTTAGATTAGTTAGTTTAACACAGTGGACTGATCCCATGAGCTACATAGGTTGTGGCATAGCAGTATAACTAAAGATTAGTCGTAAAAAAGCGTATGAAAGTGCTACTACTGAGAAAAAATATAAAATGAGATTCATCTATCTTCTGTTAATCTGCTTTAAGGAGTGGCAATCACATTCTTTTGTATTTCTTTGATACATCAAAGATATTCCTCTAAGAATTGAGTTATGTTAAACAGTTATGTTAATTGTTGACATCTATCCACATCTTTCTTCCAGCATTGCAGATGTTCTACCAAGAAATTCAGAGCAACCTGCACACACTTTTGGAAAGCTGAAAGAGTCCAGAATACATGAAAACGTATGCTGGTATGAGAACTGTTTATGTGTTTGTTTACTGTTTCTGTGTTTGTTTTTTGAACCTGTCCTGTCCATCAGTTTTAGTAAGCTGCCAAGCCAAATACATTTATTACAGTTAATATGGACATAAACTCAGTTATCATTGCAGATGACGTCATTAAATATGTACTCAGATTCCTTTTCAAAGCCCACAAGGGAGCCACAATACAAGACTCACAGACAATCAGTGTATTTTATAAAGTGGGGATGGTTATAGGTGAGGAGGTGGAGTAGGTCATAAAGTAACTGGAAAGTCTGTGGTTTGATCTCTGGCTGTTCCAGTCTGCATGCCAAATATCTGTGAGCAAGATACTGAACCCCACGCTGTTCTACAATTCATCCACTGGAGTGTGAATGTTAGATAAAATGCACTTAAGTGTAGAAAAAAAGTGCTTAAGTGAATGACACATGGTTTATAAAGTGCTCATCTGGAGTAGAAAAGCACTATATAAGAACAAGTCCAAAGCAAGCCATCAGATTTGTAGTGTTTTTAATCAGAAATTGGTTCATAATGAACATAGTTTTTTAATGTGGATTATATTTCTTCTTCTCTCAGATCTATAATAAAGAATACTGAAATCTCTGTTAAAATCTCTGTGTAATTAATGGTACACAGAACGAGTGTCTTAGCTGCAACATAGATTTCATTCTGACATGGTGGAATAGTTTGGCAGTTCTGAATGAATTGTGCCTCCACCTGAACTGTCAGATATATCTATAACTCTGACATTAATGCTGGTAGAACTTAAAAATTCTCCAGAGATTAAGTGAGGAAGTGAGATGGCATTAAAGTTAGAGAAAGCAGGCAATTATCCCACAGCAAAGAACAAAAAAAGAGATATAAGACACATCTAGGGAGGCGAGCGCTATGAGCAACATTTAAGAACAGATGAAGCTGGTCAGGGAGATGACTTTATGTTCTCAAATTCAATTTGACATTTGATCGCTTTTGTTCAGTTATGGTTGAATAATGTATGCTTGTCACTGCTGAAAATGCCTTAGACACAAATGGCTTGAATGTGCATGGGCGTGTTACTGATTCTCTCTACTCTACACCTCTGTCAACAAGTTAATGTGTTCTGTGGGAATCAGAGACAGCACATCAAATTGACAATTTATAATCAAAGTATGTTTTAGCTACATTTTGCATGGTTTTATTCTGTTTCTATTGCATGGTTTTTAGTGTTTTATTTGACTTGGTTTTAATCCACTGTGGACTGGCTGTGCATGGCACAAATTAGCACAGATCGGCCAACGTGACGTGGCAACCCAGTCCTGACAGCAAGGAGCAGCGACAGTAAGAGACAATGCGTGTGATTGGCAGCAGGGCAGAGGTATACCTCTGCCTGCATTTGTGAGTAGGGTCTCCACTGTTGTTTACCGGGTGCAGCCGGGTTGGGAGAGGGTCGCCATGGCTATAAGCCAGGGCCGCTTCTGGGACGATTGTTCTGGCCCCTATTTGTTATTTTACAGGGTGCTGACGCAAGGGGAGCCGTGGTGGCATCGCATGACGGACTCTGGTGCAGAATGCGAGCTGGGCTGGGATGTGATGGGCCCAGTGAAGGGACAAGAGGAGGATAGGAGGCTCCTCCTCGTCTGCCAGAGATGAGGCTGGCGTGGACTCTAGAGAAGGAATTCCTGGCCTGCTGGTGGACCCATAATGAAAACGTGGCATAATTACATCAGGGGATTTTAGTGAATTTAGAAAATTGCATTTTTGCGGGTTTTAGAATTGTTTTATTTAGTCTTAGCATAGTGGTAACATTTTAATATGTGTGTTTTTAAGAGGCGTTTTTTTATTTGTGCTCCCTGGCCTGGTAATAAACTGTTTCCGATCAGACCTGCTTCATCTTTGTGCCCTTCATATCTGATTCGCTTGCTCCCCCTTGTATTAAAAAGAATCATTCTTTTTAGCATGACATTCTGGCGCGACCGCTTTAGTGTCTGCGTTACGTGAGATCATTAACAAGACTGGCTATGGATACCGGGATAAGCAGAAGCAGGCTGTCAGTACCACAGTCCAGGATGAGACAGCAAACATCCACGAATACATCAGAAAGATGGCCCCAACCGACCGTGTGCTCAGTGAATTCATCAGGCAGCAGAAAACCAAGAAAGAGGAGGGACCATCATGGAAGAACAAGCCCCTGCACGGTATGTACCACCGGCAAATAGAGGAGGTGGCTGAGATCCAGAAATCCTACCAGTGGCTGGAAAAAGCTGGACTGAAAAACAGCACAGAGGCACTAATCATGTCAGCACACGAACAAGCTCTAAACACAAGATCCATAGAGGCTGGGGTCTACCACACCAGACAAGACCCCAGGTGCAGGCTGTGTAAAGATGCCCCTGAGATAATCCAGCACATAACAGCAGGGTGTAAGATGCTAGCAGGTAGGGCATACCTGGAACGCCATAACCAAGTGGCCGGCATAGTGTACAGGAACATCTGTGCCATCTATGACCGAGCTAAGATCCTGTGGGACTTCCAGATACAGACGGACAAAATGGTGGTGGCTAACCAACCGGACATAGTGGTTGTAGACAGGTAGAAGAAGACAGCCGTAGTTATTGACGTAGCGATACTGAATGACAGCAACATCAGGAAGAAGGAGCACAAGAAGCTTGAGAAATACTAAGGGAGAGAAGAGCTCAAGAAGATGTGGAGAGTGAAGGTAACAGTGGTCCCAGTGGTAATCGGAGCACTAGGTGCGGTGACTCCCAAGCTAGGTGAGTTGCTCCAGAAGATGCCTGGAACAACATCGTAGATCTCTGTCCAGAAGAGGACAGTCCTAGGAACAGCTAAAATACTGCAAAGGACCCTCAAGCACCCAGGCCTCTGGTAGATGACAAAAGCTTGAAGGATAGACCTCCCGCAGGGGCGAGAGGGGAATGCTTGTTTTTTATATACCGGTCAAAAGTTTTAGAACACCCCAATATTTCCAGTTATTTATTTCAATTTAGGTTGTTCAAATCCAAATACCTTGAAATGGCTACAAAGGTAAGTGATGATCTGCCAGAGGTTAAAAAAAAAAAAGGTAAGGTTACCCCCAAACTGAAAATAATGTACGTTTCAGGATTATACAAAAAAGGTCTTTTTCAAGGAACACAAAATGGGTTAACAATTTAAAGCTGTTCTGCCACAGTGGAGTTTGATCAAGCCTTGAAATTAGTGTACTTCTGCAAAAATGGTGAGAAAAAGGCAATTAACAATGGAAGAGACAGACCATCATAACACTTAAAAATGTAGGTCTTTGCTACAGAGAAAAGTCAAGGTGCACAGTACACAGTTTCCTTCACCATCAAACAGCACTCAGAAATTGGGGCAAACACTGACAGGAAGAGGTCTGACAGACCTAAAGCCACAAGTGAATCAGAGGACAAGTTAAAAGCTTGCGTGATAGGCGGCTCACAGGACAAGCTTCATAGTGGTCGTAGTAAGCAAGTCTCAGTTTATATAGAAATGAACTCAAGACTAACCAAATGAACTTAACCAGAAACCATAATACAAAATGACATGAAAATACAAGAACACAAAACACTGGGTCAAATGACCCAGCACCATGACAAGAAGCAAAGCAACTAGCAAGTACCACACATTTATGGGAACTTCTGCAAAAGATATAGGAATAACTTCTGTTGTAGAAACAATTCCATGGGTGTGTTCAGCTGTTATATCTGCCAAAGGTGACTACTTTAATGAGTCAAAGGTTTAGAATACATTTGATTCCATGATTTCTTTTTTAATTTTTTTTAACTCCAGTTGCGTATATGTATTATGCTTTCATTTCAGAGTGCAATGAAACATTAAACTGCATATTTTTCCAATAGAAAAAATCTAGAAACATTGGGGTGTCCTAAAACTTTTGACCAGTAGTGTTTTTCATATGCTACTTCTGCATTTTGGCTCAATTTTGTTCACTTCTCACTAGCAGCCTTTGTTATTTTGCTTTTATTCATTCATTTCTGTTGTCAAAATTACATCCTTGGTGTTTATAAGTAAGTATAATCCACTATATTCTGAATGAACCTATTTTAGTAAAACATGGCATGATGGCATTTGATTTCAGTACACTAGAACTGCCAAGAGGATTATTTTGATAGGTGAAAAACAGGTTCAGATGCTGGGTGTGCAGAGCAATGAGGAAACCATAGCTGAATTATGCAGAAGTGTGTAGAACTAAACTTAGGAAATAAAGAGTAAAATCTGGAGCACAGCAGCCAAATCGAATGGGTTTCAGTCCTAAACAAGATACATGAGGAGCTGAGGGCTGCAAACTGAGGCAGAGCAGTGTGAACAGTGGATGAGAGAGAGGGTGCAGGTCTGGTGCAAATTTGGATGCTGTTGTACTTTTATACTAATCAGTTTTTTAAAATGTGTTTTCAATTTTGTTGTCGCCAACTGTGAGGTCAATTTTAAAATGTGGGCAATGACAGTGTGTTTCACAATGAGCACTCTGTTTTTATTTTGGTTAAGTGTATAACTAATACTACACTTAACCAAAATACATTTTTAAATCCACAATCCATCCATAATGTTCGATAATAATTACTAAATGTAATTCCATCCAAAAAACCTATAAAGGAACTCAAAATAACCCCCTTTCTCAAATCCAGCCTGCTCTCTTGACTTTGATGCAACTAAAATGTTATTAATTTTTATTTTATTTCATTTCATTGCTCTTTTTCTCATTTACTCTGAAAATAGTAAAGTACGTAAGGAGAAAGCCAGATGTCAGTTCATAAATTTTCACTTGTACAATGTAAACATGTCAATATTATCACAACAGCGCTGCAGCTTGTTGTGAAAGTGCTGACATATGAACCGTAAGCTTTCTGTGAAAAGTCTGCAGATGCTCTTTGCTTCTTATGCATTTCACTTGACGACCACAAGTCTGTGGCAAATCCTGCTGTGGCTGCTTCTGACTGTGACCCATCCTGCTGTGAATCAATTATCAATTTGCAAATGACAACACACATTTTATGTCACAGATATACACAAACCAAAGGGCACAAACATCCAACAAAAAGAAGCATTTATTCAGAGTAAAATTAAATAATGCACTGGAAAAAAAAATCTGACATATGGTGAGACGAATGTATGCTTCCTGCTGTGATTAGAGCGAAGTTGAATTAGGCTTTTTGTCTATATAATGAATATTTAACATTTAAATGCTACATCAATAAAGAAGAAAAGGCAGGCAGAGTGGAGGTGAGGCTTTAATCAGCCTGTTAGTGATTGTGTTGTGTTTAAGAAACAGACCTCCCACTGGAAACACACACGCCGTTGTGTTTCCCTCACTCCAGAGGACATTACTTAGGCTTACATTCATTTCCTGGAGACTTGACCTAAACCTAACCTTACATCCCCTTTGCCTTACCTTAAACAATGCCTTAACCTTGAGGATGCGACCTCATAAGGTAATTCAAACTCGACGGTTTAACTATGTAAACAGATCTGTGTCCTCACAAGATGAACAATACCACTATGCACACACACTTTGCTTGTTTACAGACAAACATTTGAGGAAAACATGATGTGAAATAATCATCTGGAGAAAAACAACAGTTGATATTCATCAAAACAATTCATCAACGCAAGATTTATGAATTTATTTGAATGTTACTGTTACTCTTACTGTGGATTGATTCTTCACTTTATTTTGTTGGTAATTATACAAAAAACATGTTCTTTTATTTATATTCAAAATGCTTCTCAGAAATTCCTTCTTTGGCAGTGGTTAAAGGTACAGATTTTTTGAGTTTACTCACCAAGTTTTAACAGTTTATCTCATTCACCTGACTAATCAGCCAAATCATCTCTAGGCCCATTCACGGATGCTCTTTGGCGTTTATGTCTGGGCTTTGGCTAGACCAGTCTTTCTCAAAGTGTAGTAGAGAGAGTACGCGGGAAATCTCCATTGTTTTTAAGATTAAATAATATACTATTGTGAAGGTATGCAAAGACGACACGAGAGTTCCCGAGGCTCTTCTGGGAGCCGGAGTCAACCAGAAAACGTGTCCCCGAGCGTGAGTCCCCTATAAAGAGTAGCCTTTCTTTATCGTCAGCGGCTGCTACGGGGCGGCTGCAAAGGCGGCATAGCGCTGTCACACTGACGGTAAAAACACAGCATTTTTCCACGGTGCCGCAATCCCAGCCACCATCGATGAGTTGGAGGCCCCCGGGAGATTCGGTGGGGCACGGGAGATGCCGTCGGTGAGTCGGGAACTATTGCCTGGATGCCGAAGCTCCTGGTAGCCATGAGAATACGATTCTCTTCTTCTGCAAGTGAGTGGTAATCCTTAGCAGCCAGCAGCGGGGAGCTGGCGAGGCCAGCTCGCAGGTCACGCCCGAGGAGGATGCCACACACCGGCAGCGGATAAGCGTCGGCGGAGGGAGCTACTTAATGGTGTGGTGAAGCCTCCACCGACGCGGGATGATTGAGTGAGACTCCATGAGGAGTGTGGGAAGCCCGAGAGCAGCGAGCACTGGGAGAGCACGAGGAAGCTGGGAAAAAGACACAACACGGGAGTAAAGGGAGAGCACGGGGATTTATGATCATTTATTGCACTGTAAATAAATGCACCATTTGCAGTGAAGACTCCTGTGCTTTGGGTCCTATTTTCCTCCACATCCCCACGGCTTGCCCTGGCAAACCGTGACAGAATCATCCTGCCACCATGCACCAAGTGGACTCAGGATCTGGCTCGGAGGAGGAGTTTGTCGCACGGCTCTGGGACCACTGCCGGAGCATAATCTGGGCCGCGGATCGCAACCAGAGGCACTGGCATGCGGTATTCTTGGATGAGTTCCTGTCCACCGCTCCTTTTTCCCAGAGATTTCTGGACATTCGAGAAATCTGTCAAATAACCGCAGACTTGAGAGCAAGTTCCTGCTTTCAGCTGTTCGGCTTTGGCAGCCCAGGCAAGGTGAGTGCCGCCATCCTCCAGAAAACCCTTGCCTCCTGGTATTTCCGACATCGGCAGACGATGTTTTCTCCGTCACTTGCTGCCCACTCATTCGACCCTCCTTTACGGGAAAAGCGACGCCCAGACCATCGTTTCGCCACAGTTAAACTCACTTCAGCGGCTGCAACAGGAGCAGCTGCCGTCGGACCACCGACTTGTATCGCCGGCTTGGATCGCCACGGTGAGTAAAACAGACTCTGTCACTCCGGAAAATTCGCTCACTGTGAGGCAAGGAATAGAGACTGTTTTTTCTATGCGTATGTGCAATACCAAGACGTTTTCAAGGGTAATTGGACCCGCATTAGCGGAGGGGCAAGGCAGTGTTGAAAAAGGCGGGTTGCTGTCTAGGCCTGTTTCGCTGTGTGTTTCGGGGTCTTGTGTGTTCACACCGAACGCGATAGACGCGAGCGAAAACACCCCAAACGCCCCTAATTTGACGCGTGCACATTCGCACCTCGACGCGTGTCCAACACAAATCCATCGCGCCTCAAAATTGCATATTTTGACGCGCGTGAACCGGAAATGTGGGAGGAATGTGGGAGGAAGTTGTGCCAGACGGTATCTTTGCTAGATGGCAGCTGTCGAGCTAACGCTTGAAGAGAGAGTCTCCCTTCTCTATTTACTGTGGAGAGCAGAGCAGCGGCGTTAAGGACGTCCTCGCCGTGCCTGGGTCCGGTCCTCCAGAGGCGTGAGCAGTTTGGTGAGTTTCACCACTTGCTCCAGGAGCTGCGCCTGGATGACGGCCGATTTCAGCGATATCACCGTCTTTCACTTGCCCAGTTTGAGGACCTGCTGTCCCGCGTCGGTCCCAGAATCGCCCGCCTAGACACCAACTACAGGCGCTCAATCCCACCTGCAGGGCGCCTGTCCATCTGCCTGAGGTTAGTAAAAGTGTTTAATACGGTAGTCCTTTATTGATACCTGTGCTAATATATGCTAAACCATCCGTTTATACACTGCTAACATGGATGTGGTATGCTAACAGTGAATGCCGTCGGTGTCTACTGATAGCAAACTGTGGTACGGAGACGACTGTTTTAGAATATTTCTAGTGATACTCGAAAGGTCTCATCAAGTCCCGATTTAATTCGATTTATGCTGTTATCAGTGTTAGCAATGATAGCATGGCTGTGGTGTCTATCAGTGTATGCTCTCGGTGTTTGCTGATATCAAACTGTAGTATTTGGACCACTGTGGGTTAATCTTTGTAGTGATACTCACTCCTTTTTTTTATTATTTAGACCTGGTTTAATTCTGGTATAGTTGAATATTTGTATATAATCCTTGCAGCTGTCAGACTGTATAACAGGGGTCACCAGCCTTTCTTAAAACTGAGAGCTAGATGAAATTGTGAACAGTTTGGTTCATCTTTAGTTAGAATATGCTAGATAGAACCATATATCTTGATAAGATATGTCTTATCACAGGTTAATTTTTCAAAAATATTAACAATGATTTAAGCAAGGAAAGGGCTACATGTCAACATCCAACTCTTTATTTCTATTAATGTCTTACTTCATTCCTACCTGACTGACATGTTGAGGAATTATAAGTGATTGGCTCACTGTAGTGGTAAAAGTTGCTACCAATCAAATTATGATATTTGAAAGTTAAAACAAAACACAACTGACTGTTTTATATTATATCTAATATATATTATGTAATTATCCTTATAATTACAAAATGTTTTATGTCAGATTTATGTTTTGTAATTTAAATCTGACATCACAAAAGTATTTTGGAATTTGAATAATGTATTTTGTAACTGCAGTACACATAATACTAATTTTGAACAATTTTGTCCAGGTTCCTTGCCACCGGGGACTCCTTCAGGACCATCGCGTTCAGTTTCAGAGTTGGTGTGTCCACGGTGAGCCAGATCACCCCCCAGGTAGCGATGGCCATCTGGGACTGTCTAGTGGACGACTTCATGGCTGTGCCTTCACCTGGAGACTGGCGGTCCATCACAGAGGGATTCCAGGAGCGCTGGAACTTCCCTCTCTGCTGTGGAGCTCTGGATGGGAAGCACGTCCAGACAAAGGCACCCCATATATCATATAGGAGACACACACATTGATATACACTAAATATTTATTCCATTTCTTTTTTTGTGGTGCCCATATTTATGCACCTGCTTGATTTTGTTTAAACAATTATTGCACACTTTTTGTAATTCCAGTAAACTTCTTTTCACTTCTCAAATATCACTGTGTGTGTCTCCTGTATGATATATTTAACTGACATTTTTTATTGTAACAACCAACGATTTATGCAGGAAAATAATGGTTATTAACAAGGTTGCTCAAACTTTTGCATCCCACTGTATTAGTATATTTTGTCATTAGTACAATATGAAATAAATTCTACATGTGTCAAGTCGTGTGCCAACATTTGCTGTGTAGTAGAACTGAGACATTAGTCATTATAAAAATTTATTTGAAATAATATTAAAATTCTCAAACAGAAAAACATCAAACATAAATATATAAAATATAAGTATTTACAGAGAGACAGGAATAAAAAGGACCCAGCTGCTCTCCAGAGCAGGAACAAGGCTGAGGAGGAAATGCTCCATTGGAGACTGGCGTGGCCTCTTCAGGGACACCAGGATGGCCAGCTCCACCGCCGATGGACCGTCCTGGGACCCGTCCCTCATCTGCCTCGGAGCTGTCCTCCTCTGTGGGCGTGTAAAACAGCACAAAACACAAAGAAATGAGAAGGCTGCTACTAGATTTTAATTTCAACATTGAAAAAAAACAAAAAAACAACAGAATATAATCAGATTAGTTGTAGATATTTAGTAAAGGTGATCACAAGGGAATCCCACCGAGTAAAAAGCTATCAGTGCGTGCTGTACATCTGATGCTACAATTGCATACCTGTGGGTGCAGCAGCAGGAGCTCAGGGACTGGGGAGCCAGGAGAAGCAACAGGGGATGCTCTGCCGCAGAATCAGCTGGTTCTATCAAGACAATATTAAATGTTAACAGGTTTTAAACAATAGTCATAGAGAAAGTATATACAGTGGTCCCTCATTTATTGCAGCAGGGGTTGTCAGAATAACTAGCCCCTCGCCACGCACTTTATACACTTTTATACACTTTATACACTCCCCACACACATGAACATTAGTCACAGTTCTCACAAGTTGATTCTCAAAGTGCAAACCTTTGTAGATTGCAAAACGTAAAAGTATGTTTTGTCTTCATCTGCCTGCCACTTTCGTGCGCCTTTTTCCCTCATTTCCGAATGAGGGTCATAGTTATGGGTGTTTTTGTGCTGTTTTTTCTATTGGACGTGATGGTTATCAAAACAAAACATGATAAATTTGACAAGCGCAGGAGACACGACACGGAGGAGATTTGTCAGTCAGGCTGCAGAATGCAATGCTGTACTGTGCAAAAAAAAAAAAAAGCGAAAAAGCGAGGCAGTGACGGATGAGCGGGACCACTGTGTGCTGTTTATTAATAAACAAAATATATTCCTATATGACAACATGCATAAAAGCAGAACGGTATTTGTACATCAGTGGGAAAATAGCGGTGGCTTGCTAGCTTTTGTGCGGCTTCTTCGGGTCAGTGAAAAATTTCAAAAGAGAAATGAATGAACTTACCAGGTTTCCCGATCACTTCACATATCTTCCTCCAAGCTCGGTCCTTTATATTCCTGTCTCGGTACAGAAAGCAGCTGGTGTCGTACAGCGCCGGGTTGTTTGCTACGGCGTTGATTAGCCTTCCCTCCATTGAAGAATGAAGGGCTTTGGCTGGATCTGCCCCTTTGACCTAGGTTACAGCCACGTCACCAGGCTCCTGATTGGTTGTCGCGGCGCGATTTGACGCTGGAGTTCAGATTTTTCCAACTCGAGCGGTAGAGGCGAAACCCGCGTGTGCACAAAATGCAACACAAAAACTAACGCGCGTGGTTTTTTTCGCGAGTCAAACGCACCAGACGCGGTACACTGACGCGCGTTTCACGGGTTTTGGCGTTTCCGCGATGCAAATATGCTTCCGAATTTTCGCCGGACGCGCAATCGCGTGTCATGGCGCTCTTTCCATTGACTTTACATGTAAACCTGACACTCTGGCCGCCTCTATCGCGTCGACCACCGACAAGGTGTGTAGTGGGCCTGGTCGGGTAATCAGAACAGGAGCCATGTTTTGTGCCAGCTGGAGAGTTACAGAGAACTGGGGTTCGGCTCCGGGGTTGAAGGATTGTTTTATTGAGCCTTTAGACCCGGAGCAGTTAAGCAGACAGAGACAGAGTTTTGATTACTCTGGCCGTTTATCAATGCCCAAGTACGCGAGTACGTACTCGCGTTCTCGGTGAGTACGTACTCGCCGAGAACGCACGGGAGTACGTACCCGCCGAGAACGCGAGCACGGACTCGTGGGCCGTTTCTCAATTCTCAAGTACGCGAGCACGGACTCGTGATTTGTACAGTCGGAACACCTGCGTACGTGATGATGTCACAGGTCCGGAGTTTTTACTGCCGTCCCCTCTTAATGTAACTGTGAGCAACATGTTATGAAGCTTAACTTTAATCACAGCCAAACCGGTTTACTCAGGAACAAATAAAATACTGAAATAAACCAAACATTAACATTTAGAAGTGATCTAAGTGACTTATATATCATTTTTAACCGCACTAGTGAAACCTCTATTAATAAAAATAGTGTACATGTACATACGTGTACATACCTTAATAAAAACAAGCAGGTGAGATGTTAGAACGCTTTTATTTCTATTCTAGTGGACACTCAATACTATAGACAGCTGCTGGAGTTTCTTTAACCTGAGTAGTGAGAAGACCGCGAGCGGGGGGGGGGGTTGAAAACGATGTGCCGGGAGTCCGCTGTTGAGTTTTGGACGAAATGCATTCTGGGATATATAGCTGTCCCAAGTCTACACCGATGCATGCTCGATAAAATGGGCGGATCGAGAACACATCCAGGACTTTTTCGCGTTCTCGGCCTGATGCGTACTTCGAATTGGAACAGTACTTGGTCTCCGACTGATGACGTATCACGAGTACACGAGAACGCAAGTACGCACAAGTACGCATATTGATAAACGCCCTCTGTCTCAGAGCCTAGTAGCGACACTGCTTCAGCCAGTGTTGCCAACTCCTCAGTAAGGAAAATCGCTATTGGCTGTCCTAAAAGTCGCTAGAAGTCGCTAAATGACGTCATCGCCTAATTTGCATAAATTGTCATGCTAATTTAATTGTAACCTACATTGTTGGAGAGAAAAATAACATCGTGGAAGAGACATAAAGTGAGTAAAAAACGTCCTAAATGCATTTAGAATTTATTTAGAACTACAAATTAAATTTCTTTTAGCAATTATTGTTTTTTTTTATTTCACAACTCCAACCCTACTCCTTTATCCGGGCTTGGACCGGCAAGTGACCCGGAATTGGCGCTCTGGTGGAATTACTGTAGCTGTGTCCAAATTCATGGGCTGCATCCTCCTGAGGACCCGGCCTTCGCGGTCTACGTGGGACGGGTCCTCAGAAGGTCGGGTAGGCCGGAAGTAAACGGCTGTGAAATTGGACGGTCTAGCCTTCTGATTAATGTCACCGCTGTCTCGGTGGAGTTTAATAAACTCGGCCGTCTGCTCCTTGCTATTTAAAATATAACAGGATACTGGCGTAAATTCTCGACCGTCTCATACTTCTGTTTAATCAGTTTTCTGTTTGACGTTTATTCAGTGGTGTAAAAACCAAGGAGGAACCCACCCGGGGGATTAATAAAGTTTTATTTTATCTAATCTAATCTAATAACTTTAATCTCAGCCAAACCGATTTACTCATGAACAAATAAAACACTGAAAAAAGCCAAACTATAACATTTTTAGGTTGTCTAAGTGACTTATATATAACGTTTAACCCGAGTAGCGAAAGTCGGCGGTGATCTGAAAATGATGTGCCGGGAGTTGTGCCATTCTTGGCGGCTTCAATGACCCTCGAGCTATCGGCTAGCTATCAAGCTGGTGGGTAACAGACGTCTCCGAAAACGTCGAAGCACTTTTGCAAATATGCGATATCTTGATAAACCGAGCAGATATTTCAAGTTTACACACCCACATTCTCGCCTGAAAATATATTAAAAGTTTATTTTGTGACCCAGAAGGATTAATAACAATAATTTTAAAACTTAGTAGCGGCCGCCATTGCCGGAAACTGGAGTTTGGCTGGGCCGCGCTATGAATTCTGGGATATGGTGGGCCACGAAGGACACACCCGACCCATCCTTCAAATTCGGGGAAAAGGAGGACGCATTTGTCGGCTGCATTTGGAGGAGTCTATGAATTTGGACAGCCTTCGGCGCGTCGCTGTGACGTAATCGGTCTACAAATGCGTCCTCAGGAGGATGCAGCCCATGAATTTGGACACAGCTTGTGTGTGTTTATAAGTAGTTTTAAACCTTGTGATCCACAAAACAGCATAACAGTAAAAGAAGAACTGACTGCGTTACAGTCAGTGCGGGAGCGGCGGCTTCACTCATGCGCGATTCATTTGCAGTTCGGATGCATAGATGTGAACATCTCCTGTCCTGATAGCAGCGGGGGGAGGACTATCCTCCGCCCGTGAGCGCTTTGGCACGGGCGAGGTGCCCACGGCAGCACCGCTGCTTGTTGAGAGTAGGAGCGATACGCGCTTTCACGTCAAAAAGGCGTCATAAATAAGTCTCCAATAACACCAGAAAAAGTCGCCAGATTTGTCGCTAGTCGCTTTTTAGAAAAAAAGTCGCTAAGGGGGTCTGAAAACTCGCTAAATATAGCGACAAAGTCGCTAAGTTGGCAACACTGGCTTCAGCTAATGTTAAAGGACAATGTGAGGAGGGAGCAATCAGCTCTCGCTGACGCCCTGCGCTGCTACCGGCATCTGAGACTGTTAAAGGCGTGGCTAAACCCACAAAGGCCTCCACACCTGCCTCTGCTTCACTGTCTGCAGCTGCTGTGCCACCATCATCTCAACTGCCTGCAGCCACCACAACGCCATCTTCTCCACCACCTATAGCTGCGGCGCCACCTGGACCCGCTCAGTTGGAACTGGAGGTCAGCGAGTTGGAGGAGCTCAGCGAGCCGGAGGGGCCCGTGCTATATGGGCTCAAAATGTGGTCATAAATATTTTGTACTTGTAAATCAGTTTTGTACTTGTAAATCAGGATTTGTATGTGTAAAAAGAATTTGTGTGTGTGTAAAAAAGATTTGTATGTGTAAAAAGAATTTGTGTGTGCGTAAAAAAGATTTGTATGTGTAAAAAAGATTTGTGTGTGCGTAAAAAAAGATTTGTGTGTGGACTTAGCCAAAAAAAAACCCTGCAAGTTACACGTACGAATTTTGACCCTATTTTTCTTCCTTTCATCTGATTGGTCAATGTCATGTCAATCACAAATGTAATAATCCAATCAGAGAACAGATGGGTTTGGCTGTCGGAGGGGCGCTTTTTTGAACTGCAGGTCCTTGAAGGGTAATACAGTTTGAAGCTGGAGGATCTCTATATAAATATCCGATAGCAGCTAGGTCCGCTAACTTTCAGCAGCTGTTGAAAGGATAAAGTTGTGGTATGTCAGTGGTTAGAAATACCATCATTACTTTAGGATTAGTTTAACACAAAGTCAGGGCTGACCCGGGACCATGGCTGTGAGTCACAGTGCGCAGCATAAAGGTCCTTTCACATCAGACGCAGCATGTGCTGCTTATGCTAACTGCTAACTAAAAGCCAAGGAGCCAGAATTTGTTGCGCTGGCTGCTGGGCTCTGTGGGTTTTTGCAGCAGCTCTACCTGTACTAGATGCACCTGCTCCTTGTCGTTTCTATCTCTGACTTTATGTTCTCTACAAGAGTTTGGTTTTTTTTGCTAGTTCTTCAAATGTTCAATAAAAACATGTATGCTAATTCATAACGAAGAAAGCTTTGTAATGAAGACTGTCATTTCCAAAACACTGCCCCCCCCGCAGTCCGCAGCGCTGTTGAAAAGGCTGTGGAAGTCCCTGTATTAAGCACGTAGACCTGTGACACAAAAATCACCAAACTCAGACGATCACAGACTGTTTTCCTTCGTGGTGATGAAGGAAAACGCTGGGTTGGCATGTAAAAGGGCATTTATTCCCTTCAAAGACCTGCAGTTCAAAAAAAGTGCCCCTCCGACAGCCAAACCCATCTGTTCTCTGATTGGATTGTTACATTTGTGATTGACATGACATTGACCAATCAGATGAAAGGAAGAAAAATAGGGTCAAAATTCGTACGTGTAACTTGCAGGGGTTTTTTTGGCTAAGTCCACACACAAATCTTTTTTACACATACAAATCTTTTTTACGCACACACAAATCTTTTCTACGCACACACAAATCTTTTTTACACATACAAATCTTTTTTACACATACAAATCCTTTTTTACACACATACAAATCTTTTTTACACACACACAAATCTTTTTTACACATACAAATCCTGATTTACAAGTACAAAACTGATTTACAAGTACAAAATATTTATGACCACATTTTGAGCCCATAGTGCTAGGGCTGGGCCATATCATACCGTTCACGGTAATACCGCTATAATGTTGGGCAACGATAAGAAAATGAAATATCGCAATAGAATATGGGTAAAACGCACAGTGCCTTTGTTTTCATATGCACATGGCGGAAAAAGCATGGCGCTTGATGAATTGTCAGAGCATTACGGCTATCGTAGGCAGGAGCGTCGCGGAGTGATACGTACTGTGCTTCAAAATAATATTACCATATTGTGTGTGTATAACCTCTTTTTAAGTTTTGTGGATATTATACATGGTTATGCTGAGGATATGTCGGCCAGTTTCCACTGGAAATGCCTTTTGGTTAAACTGTTAGCAAGGAATTTGCATTTGCACTGTTACATTTTTATATAACTTTAATGCACATAAAACACAGCTGCTTGTTTAAGTGAAAATACATTGATGTGGTTTTTTTTGCACTAATAAAGTTGTGGAGTTGTAAAGTATTTCGTCTAGTGTCAATTATATCGTCAGTTATATCGTTATCCCAAATTTTCAAATGTATATCGTGATAAATATTTTTGGTCATATCGCCCTGCTCTAGCCCATGTTGTCCAAGCAGGAGGTCAGCGAGCCGGAGGAGCTCAGCGCGCCGGAGGGGCCCGTGCTGCCCGTGCTGTCCGAGCAGGAGGTCAGCGAGCCGGAGGAGCTCAGCGAGTCGGAGGGGCCCATGCTGTCCGAGCAGGAGGTCAGCGAGCCAGAGGGGCCTGTGCTGCCCGAGCAGCAGGTTAGCGAGCCGGAGGGGCCCGTGCTGTCCAAGCAGGAGGTCAGCGAGCCAGAGGGACCTGCACGCCGACCCCGTCCAGTACAGCCTGAACGCCGACCCCATCCAGTACGGCCTGCACGTTCATGTCCAGCAACCAAACACCAGCCATCAGCCAAGACCCATAACCACTGGCCACTTTCCAGGCCATCAACTAAGGAGCCACAACGCTGCCGGCACTGGACCCGTGGCAGGCCACCGGAGCCGCAATGCTGCCACTGCCACACTCGTGGCAGGCCGCCTGAACTGTTTTGCTGCCGCTGCCGGACCCATGGCAGGCCACCTGAACTGCAATGCTGCCGTCGGGCCCATGGCAGGCCGCCGGAGCTGCTATGCCGCTGCCGCCGGACCCGTGCCAGGCTGCCCCAGCTGTTTTCCTGCTGTCACCATCTATCAGGCCGGCTGCCAGAACTTTGTTGTACCACCGTTGGACTTGCGGTGAGGCGATTTTTTCTTTTCGGGACTGTGTGCCCCGCTGCTGGAGGTGCAGCTGGGTTTTTGAAATGTTTTGGACTGGGGCTGTTTTTGCCTGACGATTTTTGTTTTGGACCCGAAAGCAGGTGTCATCAGGTCATCACTTAAAGATTGGATATTCCACCTGTTGTGAATGTTTTAATGCAGTACAGTTGTTATTATTATCACTTGTCACATCCTGTTTATGACAGTTAAAATAAATAACATTCATATAAGAAATAAAATTGTCTCGTGTAAAATGTATGTGGTGTGAAATAGGCCTATACTACTGTACTTTAATGTCGGTCATAAGGGTGGTACTTCAAGAGCCAAATATTTTATGAGGAGGTACTCATTGTGAAAAGTTTGAGAACCACTGGGGTAGACCATTCAAGCACTTCTCATTCAGAGACTTGTCCCCATCATATGCTGTTTTTTAACTACATTTATTAAGTATTGTAGTTACGTTTTTTTCTTTGTGAGATGTGAACTATTACATCCATATTATACAAAAGTATTCCGGTTCTTCCTGTCTTGGTGGGGACCAAAATCTGAAATTTACTATATTGGTTGGAACCAACAGCCCTAGTGGGGAACAAAATCCAGGTCCCCATGGGGTTGAAGGCATTTTTCACACTCAGAATGTGGTTTTAGTGTCAGAGTTACAATTGGGTTATGGTTAGGTTTAGGGTAAGGGTTAGGGTTCGGCATTCGTTTTTGATGGTTAGGGTTAGGGTAAGCAGCTAGGGAAAGCATTATGTCAATGAAATGTCCCCATGAGGATAGCAACAGCTACAGTACCTCAGCTGGGGATGGGCCACCAGTCTGTCGTAGGCTTTGAATTCATAGCTTTTACTGCATTCATTCATACTGCATTCATTATATTGTTAGTATACTACCACCATGCTTTACTGTTGGGGGGACATTTAGCGAAAACAGCGCTTGGAGTTCTGCTCCAGGTAGAGGTGCTTTTAAGTCATAAAGCTGTTCTTCCAGCAGGTTCTCTAATATCCACAAAGTTATTTTCGAAGGATTATTGTATTTTTGGTTACCACCTTAACTTGTGAATAATTAAATCTCCCGAAAGGTTTTATAGCATTGCCTTAATGTGTCCCAAATTTTAATGTGTCTCGCTAGAAAGAATTCTCAGAGAGCACTTTAATAAATCAATCAAAGAAATTGCTGGTAACATGCTCACATGAGAAGCAGTTGTCTTTTCCTTAAGCAACATTGTCACTTCACTTCTATGAAAACATTATGAATAGTTTTTGTTTATTGGTACATTTGTTAGGTAAAGTCACAGAACAATGCCACCTTGGAAGTGCCTAGCACACAAGGCATTTGACAAGAAATATAAATAAAGCAGAAAGCTCATTGTCATCTTTACTTCTAAAAAGCATAAACCAAATTTACTGATTTGGATTATTGTTTTATTCATGTAATAGATCAGATGTGTGATTTTTAAAGACCAGGTGTGTCCCCCGAGCTTAAAAATGAATGAAGAAAAGGTAGAATTACTCACACACTGCCACAGTTCTGTAAACACACAGCGACATCAACAGGAGCAACAAGAAATGTTTAATTTTTTTCCCACTCTGACAAACAACTTTAATTGGCTCTCTCTCTCTGTATGTGTGTGTGTGTGTGTGGGTGTGTGTGTGTGTGTGTGTGAGAGAGAGAGAGAGGGAGAGAGAGAGAGAGAGAGAGAGAGAAAATCCAACAATGATCATTAGCAAGCTGTGAATAAGGTGACTGTCCATTATCTACAATGTATAAGCCAAACATGTTTAATATCAGTGAATGCTGATGCTGACTGAAAAGAGAATGGAAACACAATTTCATTTATTACATAATAACGTTTATGAAAAAGTATAAAGTAAATAACTGACGGTTTTGGAGGCCTGTTTTAATTATAATGCAGGATGCTGATTTAACCTCTAAAATGTTTATGCATGAAGAAACCAACTGTAATAGTTGTAAGAGTGTAACCTGTTTTTATGGTGCTCGCAGCAGCTCTGAGAACCTGAGGTGCTGTTCAAACAAGCCTTTCCATCAACTTAATTGAATGAATTCACCCACCATGCAACATGATGCCTTCACCATATATTTCTGTACTTTTCTTCCAGTTATTCACACTTGCCAGTTCTAACCTGTGGTTCCCTTTCAGACTTGCCATTTCATTGTCCAGCAGTTGTCCCTACTGTCTTCCCACCTTTCCACATCCCCAGACATTCAACTGACAACACACCTGCACCTTATTCATTCTCATCAGGTACAGTTCTTATCCAGCCCATACACTCTCCTACTCTATGATGAGTATGCCTCTGTGGAGTTGCATTTGCGACTGATGAAGGGTGTCTTAATTAAGGATTCAGGTATGAACACAGCAGCACGTTTTAGGATGCCCTCATCTTTCTCACAGGGGAACCTTTCATCAATTTCTCTGATTTATGCTACTATCAGATCCCTCTTTTTTCTAGTTCTTTGTCATCAACATTTAAAACATCAAATATATAAAACAATAATAATATCAGTAATAATAATTTTAAAAAGGATCCTAATTCCTTAATTTTGTGTGCTTAGACATGCACCTTTGCAAGCTCAGTTTAGAGGCCTTTATGACTCATTTCATCTTAAGGTAAGTTAGCTTGGAACAGCATTTAACTGTAGAAGATTCTTCATGTGACCTTGCAAACAAATATGTCAAGACTTTCAAATTAAATAGTTGTAGCCACTCACAGCTAAATGAAGCACCTTTTATCAGGATGTAGCAGCAAATTCAGCAGCTTTGGGACAAACCTATGTCTTTCATGGGCAGAAATGGAGCACCGTCTTTGGTGGCATTTTAATAACTGGCTGATTGGATTTGCAGATCATTTGCCCGATCATTCATCTGTCCGTCTATATCCAAGTTTTAAATATTTTGCCCGTCTTCCTCCCATCACCCCAACTGGTAGCCACTCCCTGAGCTTTGTTCTGCTGGAGGTTTCTTCCTGTTAAAAGGGAGTTGTTCATTCCCTATGTTGCCAAGTGGTGGTCCTTTGATTTTTGGATCCTTTTTCTCTATTATTGTAAGCTCTCTACCTTACAATACAAGAGGCGATTCCTGTTGTGATTTCCCACTTCCAGGTGTTAGTTAATCACACGCATTCGGATTTCTTTAACCGCTACATCTTCATCTACATGGACAACATCCTTGTCTTTTCCAAAATTCTTTTGGACCACCAGAACCTCGTTTTTCAGGTATTCTAAAGATTACTTGACAGATACTGCAGATTACTCCACAACTCACCAAGCCTTTAGTGCCATGAAACGTTTTTCTCAGTTTTGATTCAGCCAAATTCTCCAAGCAGTTCATCGTGGATGTCAATGCATCATGTGGGTAACTTTGAACAACTTACTGTTGTTAAGCTAAGGAGTTGAGGTGTTGAATGGAGTCGGTAGAGCAAGATTTCAGTGTATGCGCAGACCATAAGTAGCTGAGCTGAATGTCCAAGTTTCCTAAGACATTAAACTGGATCTATTTTCACAACAATACTCTTACTTTTTATTCTGCCGCCATTCTGCTATGTTCCTGTGTGGTTGAACCCTCACCTGGGAGACTGAATTATTCTTCTATGCTGTCCAACAAAATAAACTTTACAGAGTCGGCATTCTATAGTAAGTCATGTGTGAGAATATGTGTCTGTCTTCACAGGCTCTGCTCTGTGCTCAAAACATCTTTTCCAGTTCTTCATGTGGTGGTTCGTTTAGACTCATACGGCACATACTTGATCCCATTGTATCAGACTTCGCCATCGGTCTGCCTCCATCAGGAGGTAACACAACAATCTTAATATTAATTGATCATTTCCACACAAGGCTTCGCCTCTGGAAATCGCCCAGCAAATCAACAACCATGTTTTTCAGCCATCCATGGCATTCTATGGATACAGTCTCTGATCAGTCCGTCTTCTACCAATCATACTGCAGAATTATTTTCCGAGTTTGGAAAAGAATTCTGCAACAACATTGGTACTCATTGGTTAGTCTTCTGGCTTCAACAGATTAATGGGCAGACTGAAAGGACCCATTTTGGTCTGTCCGTCATGTATTTGTTCCTTGACAAATACAGTCATGGTCTAATTCAAGATTCATATTGCTGTTACCACTCTAGATTATGTCATTGACAACAACAAACTCAATGAATATTTTTGATCATGACTGTATATTTTAGAATTCTCGTGCCAGTTACTGTAACTTCTCTTAGAGTGACACCTAAAACACCCAAATCATTCAGCACAGTAATGACTAATCATAGTCAAGCACTCATGGTTATAAGAAGCACCATTATACCACTCCACTGTTCTGTCAGTGTCAACCATGGATGGACAAATGAGGCATTTTTTCTCTTTTTTCTGCTGGTTGAATCAGTTTTAATTCTGGCCAAACCGATGATTTATGGCTCATCTTTCTGTCTGGCAGCTGAAGGCCAATGTTTTCCAGGTTGTAAGATTTTCTGGATTCAGGTATTGATTATTTTCCAGAAAAACTATTCATGTGAGGTATAGAAAGGCTAAAAAACAACAATATAACAGATTCACCAGTAATCCAACATATTTGAACATTTTTGTGATTTTATACTGTGACTCTGCTTTTATATGATCTGAATATGAATGTCACAACACACAATAGCTCATCAACAACAGCCTAATTTTCAGGAGTGTAACCCAGAAACTGTCCTTCAGGGAAAGCTGATAAAACAGGCTTCCTGCTTGCTGTATAATCCAGTGTCAGTGTGCATTCATTAAAACCCAAAGATTATTGCTAGAGGCAAATGATTTGAGGTTTTATTGAATCAAATGAATGTTTTATTGCCCCAGTAATCAAACCTTACAGTATATACTTTCTGTGTATTTTAAAGCTCATTCACCTTGTTATTATTTGTTTGTTTATTAAAGCCGTTCTCATTTTCCATCTTCACACAAAAACCTTGATGAAAATGCTGCTCACGTTTTCCACACTTGTCACGTTGTTTTGAAAATAAACCTTCACCCGACACTGCTTTTTCCTGAAAGCAACATGGAGTGATTGAACAAATCAGTGAGGAGGCAGGTGAATGGTGAGGTTGAGCAGCATCCCATGATGCTGAGCGGCGTGATAAGAAAACATGTTTGTTGTGTGCAAGGCGGTGTGAATAAAGAACAGTCTCATTTACAGTTTACAACGGTGTGTATGTGTTCATTGCACTGGTTTACATGCATTTAATTTTGTGCGTTTGTGTGTGAGTGTTTTATGATTGTTTACTCACCTCTGCACCTTCACACACACACACACACACACAATCAAATTGTTTGTCATAGTGTGTACACAATTTACAGCATGTTTGTATGAGAGTCTGCATGTTTTTGTGCTTGGCAGCATGCATGTTTTTGCATGCTGTTTACACACCTCTGTACCCACAATGCCCATGTTGTTTTTGTGCATATATGTGTGTGGGCCATCAGTCCATGGCTCAACACACACAGTAATAGAGCCCACTGGGACGCAAGTAAGTCTACAGTTACTAGCTGTAAATTGACCCGTGTGTGTGTGGAGGGGGTTGTCCACAGAGAGCTATAATAACTGTTATCTCTCCCACAGGCCCTTATTGTTTCTCACACACACAGACACGCACACACATACTCATACACACACACACACACACAGACCTATGAGAGTCACACTGCTGCACTAATAATTAGAGCTTTCAGCCCTCTCAGGTCAGAGGGACAGTCATTGATGTAGACAGACAGATAATCAGTCTGTACTCTATGTGTTCACAGAAGACGGGACGATAAATAAAAACACATGATAAAATAAATAAAAGAGAATACAATGGAAAAGATAAATATTAAATATTCAAGCTAATTGATAGAATAACATTTTTTATTAAGTGTTGTGGGTCGAGTTGATGAAGAGGTGAATCAGCAGGATCAGTGAAACATGATTTAGAATTTAATGGTCTGCTTTGTTTTTTCAGTGCGAGATGCTTTCTGCTGTTTTTACACTAATTATGAATTGAAGTTATATATGTGTTTAATGCAATATTTCTATTGAGATAAGAGTTTCTGCATTTTTGTTGGGAATGATTTAATAAATTGCATGCAATTATGTGTAGCTCCTTTTTGTCTGGCTCATGCGCTTGATGCATGCTCTGACCCAGGCTGGTGGTCTCCCAAAGCCAAGAAGCAGACCATCAGCCTGGTCACGGTATGGTGACCCTAAAGCTGAAGCAGAACAAAAGTGAAACATATTTTAAAAATAAAGCAAATATCCTCATGTAGGGGTAGAGCTAATTTAGGTTTTATCAAAGTAAGATTATGCTCTTATATCAGCAAAAGTAACAGCATTAAAAGGTTCAGAATAAAGTTGTACACAAAAAAAAAGCCCAAAGGCCTGAAGCTAGTACTGAATGGTGGCGATCTCCAGGGTTGCAGAAAGCACTGTGTGAAAAACAAAAAACCCAACAAGTCAGCAACAACATCTGATATTTTGCTTGTTTATATTTAATTAAATAAGGAGTTTTAGGTGATTTGCCTTGTTAAACATTACAAAAACAGAACACACGCCAAAAGAAAAAAACTGGTACTTGGCTGTACTCGCTGTTACTGTATGTTTTTTAGTAGCATCCCTAATTAGGTTATGATATTTTTCAGGTTAGAATTTTATCATTCACATTTTAAATATGTGGGTGGCAGGTGCACCCAAATATTTCGAAATTGGTGCTGAAATTTTTGGAACTGTGGGGACTCATCTGCCGGGTGATGCCAAGTCGTCTAAGCAGGACTTGCACTGTTCAACATCTATTGTTGTGCCGGGAAAAACCAACTGTTTGCGTTCCTCTTAATGTTTGTGCTTTAGCTCGTGTTCCTGTAAAATGAACACGATATGAGTGGGTGGAGCCATTCCCGCAAAAGATTAAATTGTAAATATGATAACTTTTTTCTTCCACCTGCTCCCTTCGGACGTGACCACAGCAAGTCATTCATTTCCTTCCATTATGGAATGAAACAACTGATTTGGATGCTTGATTTGCAAAACTGTGATTATAATAATAAAACCTAACATATATCTAACTATAGGTATAATGTCTGTGACAGAATCAATTAAGACCAATTGTTATTCTTGTCTGTTTTCTGCCAAAGTTATCATAAGGGTAACACATTTTTCCTGCTCCTGCGGCAGGTGTTTTTGTTTTGTTTTGTTTTTGTTTGTTTGTTTTTTGTTTGTTTTTTTTTGGGGGGGGGGGGGGGGGGGGGGTTATTCTCATTTTTATTCTAGTTATATTAGTGCCATGCTAACCATCTGACCATCTGAAAAACAGATTCTTCTTTCTCACACCTCACCTTAAATTGTGAGTGCGTGTTTAATTGCAACAGCTCTGTTCTGTTCATGTTTGCAGGTTGTTGGTTAATTGGTGCTGGAGGCTCAGCTCGTTAACTCGACCCTCATCTGCCTCCAAAACAGCCTCACACCAATTACTGCTGCTCACTCATCCTCTTCTCTCTTCTCCTTGTTTACGTCTCTCACTCTCTCGCGTTTTTCTAAAATTCAAATTTGCTTTACTGCCTTGACCATAATTAGTAACAGTACTGACAAAGCAGGTTTGCTTCATAGCATAGAAATTTAAAATGTTGTAAAACAAATGATGTCCACAATAGCTGTGTTCTGTGTATCGCTGGTACTTTTACAAAACCTTTTGAAAATAATAAGGGGTGTAGATATTAACCATAACGACATGATTATTAAAACTTAAATGGTGTATCTGTATTTTTGTACTAAATTAAAGTCAAATTTTTCCAATATTTAAATACTGTGACATGCAAAAAAATCTAAGCCCATTTGTTCCATAACAGCTTTTAGCATTATGTTTCTCATGCTAAAGGCGGTCCACTGTAACACCAAGGCTTCTTGAACATGTATTTGTATATGATCAGTTAGAGGTAAAACGCAGTTGTAATAGAAACTTATTCTTTTCCCTTCTTCTGAAATTTATCTCACACTTACTCTTATGCATAAAAGACAGACTGCAAAGTGCAACTTCATTAAAAAAAAAAGGGGGAAACAAGCTATTCAGAGCAGTTTTATACCCTGAACGTAGCTTACCTTCTATACATGCAAACATAAAGACGTATGTATGGATGTATATATAAACAAATAATGAAAGGTACATCTAAATCTCTCTATTTCTGCTTTCATCACACTCTTTTTGACTGACATCCAAACAACCAATTACTACGTAGTTACCATGACGACCCCCCTCTGTTTTTCCCTCCCCACTCATTCTCTTTTTCGTTCCTTTTGCAGCCTCTCTGTCTCTTCTCTGATTGACATCTTAACAACCAATTACAGCCCTCTCTCCCTTCAAACACCCCCATACCCTCCCCCATCTCATCCTCATGTCTCTTTCATTAAACCCATCTTGTTGTTGTTTGTCAGTCCGCTGCTGTGTTCTTAAATGCAGCATCACTCCCACTCAAAAAATCTATTGAGCGAACAGAGCACTGCTGTTTACCAATAAAGGATGAGCGTGGGAGTTTGGGCGAGACCCCGCCCTGTTTGTGCTAAAAGCACAGCTCAGGTGTTTGTCGCTCCATTATAAACCTGCCAGCCAATCACATCCTGGTATTGTTCATGAAGTTTTTGTTTTATTTTTTTTCTTTTTGAAGATTCAACCAGTAGCTATAACACTCAGTATAGAGTGTATAGATAATCATTGCTCGTGTCCAGCTGGTTAACATTATTTGACCCAAACCTAAGCGGCAAAGTCTAACAATTGTGAACCATAAAAAAGCAATGATTCATGATTTTGCAGAAAATCCTGGCTGTGGGTCTGTCATTTATGCATTTATGCTCTTCTTTGTTGTTGTTGTTGTTGTTGTTGATGTTCCAAAATCTGATAATTCTTCTACTGGATGTGTATATTTTCACATGAGGACCATAATCTCTGAACAGCCACATTCTGTAGACTTCAGGATCTCTGATGATGTTTATTTGTTGGAAGAAAAGAGCAACAATACGCAGCAGGACAGCCAAAACTGTCACACCCTCACAAACACCTATACCCTTTGTGTGTGTGTGTGTGTGTGTGTGTGTGTGTGTGTGTGTGTGTGTGTGTGTGTGTGTGTGTGTGTGTGTGGTTGCTACAGCTGACTTGCAAAATCATCACACATCTCTTATACCTCCCTCCTCTTATCCCTCGCTCACTTTCTCCTCCAAAATTAATATAAGCCGGGCTGCTGTTGAGTTTTTTGCCCAATCAAGAATCCATTAATACTCTCTGTAGTTTTTACCCCTTGCTCACTCATGGCTCACTACACAATAACACAACATACACACAACATGCAAATGCAAAAAAAGAACACTTGTGGTTTAGCTCTTTGCAGAGGTAGCCTAATGATTGATATTTCACCATATCAAATAGTAAAATATGGTAAATTCAGGTATAGTATATATTCTTGCATCTTTCATCATTATCAGCTAAACCAAAGCAGATACAAATATATATTTTATCTTTTTCTTCATTGTTTTCTTATTTATTATAACTGATATGGAAAATGTAATGAATTATGACTATACTGAAGAGACCCCACACATTATTAGCATTTTGATAGCCAGTAATATGTTAATAGAGTCCTAAACTTGACAGACAGAGGAGATTTTCTAAAGATGGAAGAAGAAAACATTTTAGGTCAAATTTAATTTAAAGGCCAATCATTGATTCTGGTAAAAATTGATAAATAAATGCTTTTGCTACAGTAAAAAAAAAAAAAAAAAGAACAACGGGGGTGTTAAAAGGCCACATTTATTTGAATTTATAAACCTATTTATAAATTCTTTGTCTGTATAAAAAAAATATTGTTTATACAGTTAATTAAAGAGCACTCTTTGACAATTTTTATGGTGCTCTACATTTGGCAAGGGGGCCCCTAGTTGCATAACACTGACCTTCACAGTTGCTTAAGTTGGATGCCTTAAAATGCAGTCTACTAGTAATTATTTCATTTACATTATAGGAATAAATTAATACCTCTGAAACAGAACTTTTAGTTAGTAGCTAACTTCACTTAAGTTAATATAGAAACTACTCGAAGATGGGGGAGAAACAGTAAGTCATAGTGCAAACTGTCAGGGGTTGTGTGTGGATGCGAAGAAGAGATGACCCAAACGCAGGACTCATGGTGCAGGATATGGAAGTTTATTATAGTGAGTGGATGAACAGAACATGAACGAACGCTGGCTGAACTGAAAACACACACGGGTATGACGGCAGTGAGAATGAGTGGGAAATAAACTGAACATGACAAAACCGAAAACACTTGGTCAACGACCCAGGAACCCTGACACAAACATATGCCTACCAACACCTCCAAGGCTTGAGGAATAATAAGCTGAGTACAAACAGATGAAAAATTGACAGTTTCACGTGTGATTTAACAGTGCTGGGTTTGACTGCATGTAAAGTGTCATTCAACAACTACATTTTTTTGCTCCCTTTTCTCTTCACAATGCAGTCATGAACTGCATGAAATGTCCTGAGTTTATATTTTATTAGTTATTATTTAGTTTTTCTTTGCTATACATTTTCTGTCTTTGTCTTGATTTTTTTATCAGTGCTCTCCATAATGTTTGGGACAGTGGCACAATTTTTTAAATTTTGGATCTGTACACCATCACAGTGAATTGCAAATAAAAAACAATCAATATGTGGATTACAGCAATTTTTATACACCATCACCACTTTTAGATGTACAAAATTAATGGGACAACTGACTGACAAGCAGTTTCACGGCCAGGTAAGGCCTGGTCGCTTGTTATGTCATGAATGAAGCAGACATGTTATCTAAAGTTGGTTCAAAGTGTTGAATCTGTATCTTATAGCTTCCCACTGTAGTTTTATTGTAATTTTAAATATGAGGCCAAAAGAGATGTTAAAGCAAGTGAGGGAGGCCATCATTAGGCTGAAAAACAGAGAGATAGTAAAAACTTTAGAAGCGGCAAAATCAGCAGTCTGGTTTATTGTTAAAATAAATGAATGCACTGGCCAGCTCAGCAAAACCAAAAGACATGAAAGACCAGACAATTGTTTCTAACTTCACAACATACTGAAATCAAGAACAGTCTTGAGGAGGCAGCTGTATCATTGTCAAAGTCTAGAATCAAGAGTTTACAGCAAGGTGCAACCATTGATTACACTCAAAACCAGGAAGTTCAAAACTAATCAAGTGTAATTGGATAATGACCCAGAGCATACATGAAAAGAAAATTTAACAGGGTAAAGAAGTTTTTTTTCGATGGCCAAATCAATCACCTAATCTTAATTCAATTCTTTATAATGTAAGGTACACCCTACAATAATACACACAGAGAAATACCCAACAATCAAGTAGTTTTGCGACAGTGGGAAGGAAAAACTCCCTTTTAACAGGAAGAAAACTCCGGCAGAACCATGCTCGGGGAGGGGCGGGGCCATCTGCCACGACCAGATGAAAAACAGTATAAAAGACATGCTGTGGAAGAGAGCCAGACATTAATGACAGTGCAGACTGAGTGCAGAGAGGACTATTAACAGTGACTGAGAAAGGTGAGAAAGGTGACTGAAGAAGAAATACTCAATGCATCATGTATCATTGAAGAAGCTAATATAGGAGAAATAAGCTCTCTTTTTCTAGTCCCTCTAGGATTTTGGATAAACTGAAGACTTTTCAGGGAGTTTTTCAGGATCAGGATGTTCTGATAATTATGAATTACAGTAGTCCAACCTAGAATCCAGAGTAAGAATCTGGTTAGATACCATATTTCTAAGATTTTCAGGTCCGACTACAACGTCAGTTTTATCTGAATTTAGAAGCAGAAAATTAGAGGCCATCCCAGTCTTTATGTCTTTAAGACATTCCTGCAGTTTAACTAATTGGTGTGTGTTATCTGGATTCATGGATCGATAGAGCTGGGTGTCATCTGAATAGCAGTGAAAATGTACACTATGTCTTCTAATGATACTGCCTAAGAGAAGCATGTATAATGTAAACTGAATTGGTCCTAGCACTGAATCCTGTGGAACTCCATAATTGACCTTAGTGTGTGAAGAGGACTCTCCATTTACATGAACAAATTGGAGTCTATTAGATAGATATGATACAAACCACTGCAGCGCAGTACCTGTAATACCTACAGCGTGCTCTAATCATTCTAATAGGATATTATGATCAACAGTATTGAATGCCGCACTAAGGTCTAGCAGGACAAGCACAGAGATGAGTCCACTGTCAGAGGCCATAAGAAGATCATTTGTAACCTTCACTAAAGCTGTTTCTGTGCTGTGATGAGCTCTGAAACCTGACTGAAACTCTTCAAATAAGCCATTCCTCTGCAGATGATCTGTTAGCTGTTTGACAACTGCTCTTTCAAGAATTTCTGAATTGAAAGGAAGGTTGGCCTATAATTAAATAACAGTGTAACTACAGCCAGCTTGAAGGCCTGTGGTACATAGCTGATTTTTAGAGACAGGTTGATCATATTTAAGATTGAAGAATTAATTAATGGCAGGACTTCTTTGAGCAGTCTTGTAGGGATGGGGTCTAAAAGATAAGGATTTGGATGACATAATTATTAAAGTTAACTCAGAAAGATCAACTGGAGAAAAAGACTCTAAATGAATATCAGTGGTACTGAAAGTAGCTAAGATGATAACAGGGGGTGGATTATATTCTTAAACTTAGTTACAGCACCTTCAGAAAGACATCTACTTTGATAAAGTCTACTCCCCACTGCTGTGTAATCAATTATTGTAAATGTAAATGTTATCAGGAAATGATCAGACAGGAGAGGGTTTTTAGGAAATACTGTTAAATGTTCAGTTTCTATGCCATATGTTAAAACAAGATATAGAGTGTGATTAAAGTGGTGGGTGGGTTCTTTTACATTTTGAGAGAAGCCAGTTGAGTCTAATAACAGATTAAATGCCATGTTGAGGCTGTCATTTTTAGGATCTACATGGATGTTAAAATCACCCACAATAATTATTTTATCTGAGCTGAGCACTAAGTCAGATAAAAAGTCTGAGAAATCAGACAGAAACTCTGTGTAAGGCCCAGGTGGACGATAGATGATAACAAGTAAGACTGGTTTCTGAGTTTTGCAGCTAGGGTGGTCAAGGCCAAGCATCAGGCTTTCAAATGAATTAAAAGTCTGTCTTGGTCTTTGGTTGATTAATAGGCTGGTGTGGAAAATTGTTGCACTTTGAGAATTCTGATAATATGAAGGGAGAGACCTCATGTTTAATAATCCACATTTCACTGTTTTACTCTTTGGTCCTGTTGAGGATACTGTATTGTTCTTTCTTTGTGATTTGTATATAATTAAGTTGCTTTTTTCTGGTTTTTAGTTTGCTTTTTCTGTGTTTGGGAGCTGACACAGTCTATAAGGGGATGGGGTTTTGGGGGCATAATGGAAGGAGAGAAACTGCAGAGAGGTGTGTAAGACTGCAACACTGCTTCCTGGTCCCAACTCTGGATAGTCATGTTTTGGGGGGTTTAATAAATTTGGCCAGATTTCTAGAAATGACAGTTGCTCCATCCAAAGTGGGCTGGATGCCGTCTCTCCTAAGAAGAACAGGTTTCCTCCAGAAAGTTCCCCAATTATCTATAAAGCCCACATCGTTTTTGGACACCACTCAGTGCAGCTAAACATGTCCTGGTCCAATTGGGGAGGGGACCAGAGAAAACTACAGAGTACGACACTGTTTTGGCAAAGTTACACACACATTCAGTATTGATTGTAATGACCTCCGACTGATGAAACAGTCGGAGGCCACTCAATGTCGCCTACTCTGGCCCCTGGAAGACAATTGACTATGATTGCTGGTGTCTCTAGCTTCACATGTCTCAGAACAAAATCACCACTTACCAGAGTTTGATCCCCGGCGGGTGTGTCGTCAAGTGGGGAAAATCGGTTAGACACATGAACTGGCTGGTTCTGGGGCTTCTGTTTAATACTATGCTTCCTCCCCACCGTCACCCCGCCATCCTGTTTCCCCGGCCGCTCGGGGCCTGCCAGGGGACTGCAGCAACTGAAAGTGGCTGCTGTAAAAGGTCTAGTCTAGCTAGCAACTAGCAATCTAGCAACCCAAAGGAGGAAACACCCAGAGCTTTGTAAAACCCCTTGAATTAAAGCTGAAAGTCTCCACTTCAATCACATATTAATTGCTTGATTTACAATCGACTGTGGTGATGTACAGAGGCAAAACTACAAAAGATGTGACTTTGGCCCAAACATTAAGGAGGGCACTGTATCTCTGTATGTACATGTTTTCATTTTATGTGACTGTTTTGTTAAAATGCATCCTCCCTGTCTCTTATTATCCTGCTGACTGAGAGTCTGTGTGGGCAGATTACAGCCTTTTCAATGAAATCCATTTCAATAGGAAGGTACAGCTGTGAGTGTATGTGTGTATTTGTGTGTTACTAAGTGTTTGCACGTGTTTCACTAAGTATGTGTGTGTGTGTGTGCATGTGTAGAGGGCCATTAGTAAGCTCTTGACTGACAGACTGAAGGACGGACTGTGCTGCAGCTCAGCTTCATTAGCACAGGTGTTTGACTGTATGTGTGTGTGTGTGTGTCTGTGGAAGAGTAGGACTGTGTGAAGTGTGTTTTGTACAGGAGACATAAGCAGCTCTTCATCCATCTATCTATCTATGTAACTGATCTTTTCTATAGACAAATGGTGCTATCAGTAATAACCAGGCATTAACAGTACAGTGGTACCTTGGCTTACGAGTGTCCCAACTAACGAATTTTTCAAGATACGAGCCGTCTCTCAGCCAGATTTTTTGCTTTGAGATGAGAGCTAAAATTTGGTACGGTGGCCTTGAGTTGAATGGACTACAACTTAAGAAAACACCAGCAATAAGAAAAATAGGAAAAAGGACGAACGAAAACGGAAATACGAAAAAGGAAAGCTGAAATAGAAAAAACAGATTTCCAAAAGCACAAGGGAAGTGTTTCTGGGGAGACAATAACCCAGCAGACCAGTTGCAGGAACCAAAATATGCTAAGAATTGCGCTGGGAGACACTTAAACGAAGTGGAGGATCTATCGGTTTTGTGAGGAAAGAAAAGATTAGAGGTAAGTGTGTTAGCTAACTATTAGCCCAAAAATCCGTCATCAGTATTATATGGATCAGGAGATTAAAAAACACTTTCCTAGCATTTTTTGGTTCCTGCAACTGGTCCTATTTCTGTTTTCATTTATTCTATTTCTGTTTTTGTTTTTCCTATTTCCATTGTGTTTTGTGTGCTTTTGCAGCATTTTTCTTATTGATGGTGTTTTCCTAAGTTGCAGTCCATTTGGCCTCTCAGGGCCACTGTAATTCGGGTTACAAGCCAGCTTTAGATACCCCACCACTAATTTTTACAGCGAATGCTGCAACATCTGCCCAGCATATCATGTCTCACTCAGTCACTTTAAGTGGAACCCTCAGTGTTGTACTTGCATTTGTGCTTGCACATATTTTCCAAAACTTAATTTTTAAAACCATGGGTCCGAAGAAAGTGAGTGCAAAGGACAGTGCTGAGATGAAGTACTGGATGATGTTCACTGTATTAAATTCAAGAACAGAGGAGAAACAAAGTCATTATCATCTCTCAGTCTTGAAAGGGTTACAAAGCTTTGGCAGACTCTACTTGTGATAGTGATTATTCACAAATGGAGCAAACTTGGAATAGTTGTGACCCTTTCCAGGAGTGTCCTGCATACCAAATTTACTCCAAGAGATCATCGACCACTCATCCAGGAAGTCACAAAAGAACCAAGAACAACATCTAAAGAACTGAAGGCTTCCGTTGTCTCAGTAAAAGTCGGTGTTCATGATTCAGCAACAAAAAAGACTACACAAAAATGGCATCAATGGGAGAGTTCCAAGGGAACAACCACTGCTGACCAAAAATAATCCAAAGCCTTGTCTCTCATGTTGAAGGTTTGTACTCCATTAAGTCTTATGAAAAACTAACACTATTTCATAAAAACAGTTCAACATGGTGATGGTAGTGTGATCGTTTGGGGCTGCTTTGCAGTTGAAGAACATGGAAAACTTGCCCTAATTGACAGAACCATGAATTCTACTCTCTACCAGAAAATCCTAAAGGAGAATCAGTTAATGCCCAAAAGCTCAAGTGAATTTGAGTTATGCAGCAAATCAATGATCTGAAACACACCAATAAGTCCACCTTTAATTGGCTCAAGAAAAAAAAGAACATTTTGGAATAGTCTAATCAAAGTCTGGATCGAAACAGGCCATTCATGCTCAGCTTGTGGACGCCACAATGTTGGCCCGCCATCCTATCCGATCCTCCTGCACTGTTCCATTGAATTACTTTTTATGTATGTAGCTAGAGACTGACCACATATTTATTACACCAACAGTAGAGGAGAAAAGAACTTGTAACATCAGCAAAAAGAGTAACACAACTGAAAGAAAAGTTCAAGATATCCTCAACAACTCACCTCAGTATCGCTGTGAGCTTCACTGACTCATTGACTTGTATTGGACTCCTTTCACCAAGTTCTATAGCCTCCTCTAAAGTAAATAGACAATGACACCAGCTAAAATAAACAGCGGACTGAAACACTTCACTCACAATAGATGAATGGAAGTCATAGTTGTTTGTCCCACAGTAGTCACCGTAGCTAGGATTATGCACTTGAATTGGGAGGGGTACAAAAACAGGATTCTGCAATCTACCGACATCTGCCGGTGGTGTTTTACACACTGTAATTTTAATATTCACATTAATAACATTCTGGGAAACATTCAAGAGTTTAAAGTACCACAGAGAGAAAACAAAATAAATTTAGAAAACTGTCTGTGGACCTCTGACATTTGACATGGACATGCACAGAATAACTCACTATAATTGTTTTCTTTCTTTATTGTGTTTTTTTTTCTGTCTTTTCAATGTGTATTTTCAGTTGCCCTCTGAGAGAAGGTGTTCACAGCAGCCCCCAGTGGGCTCCACACATACAGCTACTGATGCCTTGTTAGAGCTTATAATGAGCCATAAAAGTGCTCAGCTGTATCTAGCATGCATGTGAATATTACCTGTCTGCACATGCATACACACACACACACACACACACACACACACATACACACAGTGCTCTCCCGCAGGAACAAATAAAGCCATATTGTCCCAGGTCTGATTGCTGTGATAATTAATGTAGCATAGAACCAGAAAAACACACTGAGACCAATTATACCAAAGAGAGTGAAAAAGAGAGGAGGGGATGGAAAGAAAAGAGGAACAGAAGCGAAAGAGAGAACGGAATTAAGTGTGAAAAGAATTTAAAAATATGTGATTAAAGACAGAGGGAAAACAAACTATGCAAAGTTCGTGTCCTGAAAAAGTTCCACTACACTTTACTGCACTGTAGGAAAAATACGTGGAATAAATAAAAAAACGTAAACCTGTCTATTGGCTAATGCCGTATAGGTATAAGTTTTATTTTGAAACAAGAGCACCCTCTCTTGGCTCAAAACAATTTAGATTGACTCAAATGCAGGAATAAAGTAAAGATAGAGCTACAGCATCAGGAGAACAGAACAAATAAGAGGTTGGGGTGGATGGATGGGTCTGTGCTTACTACAAACAAATGCTTGCCATCATTTAGTTTATTTCTAGATTAATTATATTCTATATAAAATTCCTTTCATTTTCACTTGAGAAGTTTCTCATTATTCTAAACTGGTTTCAAGTATAGAAACATTCACACTAATATTTTTTTTAACTACTGACATTTAAAATATTTATTTGAAAAATTCCACTCCATCATTTCTCATGCCCAGAGATTGTGTAATAAATACTCTGCTACTCACTTGATCATATATTCTTCTTTTAAGTTCATCTTTTAGCTTCTTTTGACAATGGATAAGCCCTAACCCTAACCCTATCCCAAGGACGACTTTATTGTTGTACATAAGTAAGTAAAACCTCATAAGGTTCAAGGTTCTTTATTTGTCACATGTATAGTTATACAGGTATAACACACAGTGAAATGTAACCTGACACGCTCCTCGACTTGTGCAAAACCGGGGGGGGGGGGGGAGAGAACATTATGTATAATATTTACATTAGGTGAATGTGCAGTAGTAGCATGTAAGCAGCAAGCAGGTGAATTCTGTACATTAAGTGAATAAAACCACCTTTGTGCCATCTAATTGCAAAAGAGCAAAAGAAACCCCCCAAAACCCCAAACCCTCAGATCTTACCTTTTGCCAATTCTTTGCAGAATGTACTTCATTTGAAAAATATATTTCTTCTGTAAAGAACAACTATGATTCCTCTTTAGAATGGCAGCAAGTGTACATTAATGATAAAGGTATTCCTTTACCTGCATGATGGTATAAAAAGTGCTAAAACGTAAATCTTGGCAAGGATTATTTAAGCAACCTTCTATAAAATGATTAGCCTTGACTCTTTTTCTGTGCTGTTGGTTATTGCCTGTATTATAATTGGTTATGTTGTCAACACAATATATATTTTATTTTAGATTTTTGAACCATGGTGTACTAGCTACAGGACAATGGGTCTCTTCTTACTGAAATGTAAATCAACATTTCAGTGTTTCAAAATTGCACTAAACCCAACTTAGATACAAACTCACTTACATAAAATTTTATATTCATACATAGAACATATTGTTATTAATGCACCTACAACACGCTGTATTTTGAAACCAGCTTTCAGAACATCTTTTCTAGCAAAGCTTCACAGATTCTAGGTTTATTTATGTGCTGACAGTGACCAAAATGACATAGAGGTGCAACTGAGACACAACAACAGTTATGCATTATTGTGCTAAACTGATAGACACAATAGTGGTGTTAACAGCGGTATAAATAGTGACAAAAATTAACATTTGAGTGGTTTAGATTGTAGCAAGACATTTAAAGATGTCGCTTTGAGCTTTTTTAACTTATGATGGGCATTACACAAGATTCACAGATACTTTATCAGCAAAACAATTAAGTTATTGATGAGCAGTGACTTGACTGATTTAATTGTTAGTTGCAGGGCTGTTGAGAAGTGCTGTCCTTTCTCTAACTCCCTCTCTTTCTCTTGCTGTGTGTTGCTCTCTCCCAATTGGTTACATTAAGGCCTTGAGAGTGACTTCCAGGTGTAATTAAAAGCAGCAGAGCCACTTTCACCTACAGCCTGGAAACATGTGGCAACTTGTTAATTTACCTCCATTCCTCCTGCTCCTCCTTCCCCCCTCTACTCCCCTATGTCTCCCTGGAGAGAGGAGACAGATGGGCTGGGAGTCATCTGCAGCATTAGAAGTAGGGAACTAGGAGACTTATTAAGACAAAGTGTAGTTTTCGTGTAAGAACAGGTATGATGTCATTTGTCTTTGTCATCTGTCTTCCTAGAAATGTTCCTATTATACCTTTTCAGCAAAGCTTCTGGACACAGATTGGATGGCTTTTAGAGTTCAAACGCAGAAGTTAATAAAGAGAAAAGCAGACACATAACCCTGTTTTTATCACAATATGAAATTAAACCCACTCCGGGTAGTTTCTTGCAAGACAAACATTTTTTTTTAACATTTCAGCTGATGTAAACCTGAAGAGTAGATTTTTAAAAATATCCTACAGATGCTGATGAGATAGATAGGGCATCAGAAATATACACCAATATGCGCTGCAAAATTGGCACTCAACTTTAAAAAAATCACACACTGCAGACTAACTCCAAAGTAGGAGCAAGGTATGCGTATTTGTGCATTGTCTGCAAAAACTGCAACAAATGTCACTGAGAGGTATTATTTAAAGACAAATTTAAAAAAAAGTGGGAAAGAAGTTTCAGTGTGTTTAAATATTGTAAAATGGTTACGTTCCACCTCTCCAAGTAACACTACTAGAGAAGTCAATGGTCAGAAGTTACACATATTTTCTCATAAGTCACCCTTAATCATAAATGGAAAAAATGTTATATGGAAATTAAACGCCTGTTGTGATGTTCATTATCCACATTATACTGCTGGAGCAGTTCTATGTTTTTCTCAAGAGGTTAACACAAAGGTTAAATACATTTCACTGAGCCTGTTAACAAGCACAATGTTAAGCAGAAGCAATTTCATGAACTAAATATTAGGTATCATTCATATTTAGTGACTTAAAGTTTAATTTCCCCTTCAATTAAGACATACATCTGTTTTTTAAATGAAAGATGACTTCTGACAGAAAGACAAGAAATAAGGCATAAAGTAATTACCTAATAGTATTTTTACTCTCGTTTCCATGAAAACAAGCCAAATTAATTGGAATATTCTGACATAAAAAATGTCATCCTTCTGCAAACATTCATGGGGATATTAAAATAGGAATTGTTTTTGAGGTGGTTCAGTAGTGCTGAACAGACCTCAACAAGAACACTGTGAAAAAAAATATGTTTGATTTTGTTTGTGCATTTCAAAACGGATGGATGGGAAATATATTTTCTATACTTGTTAATATCACTGGGAAAAGTATGAATTATTTAAATAAATTTTGTAAATACATTTGTGCTAATTTCACATTTTTAAAAAGTTGATTCATAGAAAAGCGTACACTGATAAAAATATAACAGCGAAAAAAGTCAAAGAACAGTTGAATCATCGCTCACTTCTGAAAACTTGTGCTAACATAGAGTTGTGTCATCTGAATAGAGTAAAAACGGATTATTAAGTACTGAATGTTTTCAGAAAAAAATGGCTCTAGTGCTGAGCTCTGAAGGGTGCCACACATGAATGATATTGCAGCAGAGAGTTCTGTGTATGCCATCCTGAAAATTTTCAGGACTTTTTCCACAGATGATATCTCAAAGCAGCCATGTAAGTTGAATGAGTATCCAAATGCTTACTTTAACCTCCTAGGACCTGGCGTCCACATATGTGGACATCACATTTTTGGTTATTTAGACCAAAATACTCAATTTTGCTCTACAAGGGCCTGATATCCACTTACGAGGACATTATACTGCTACTGTTCTATCAAAATTTTAAACGAATATCCTCATATGTGGCTCTAATTTTTCTTAAAAACAAAAATAAGGTAAAAAAAAAATCTGGTAATTCTTTGTTTTTACATTCATCGGGTCCCAATTAGCCCAAATATCAAAGAGAAATTAAAAATGCATGCTGTGGAAGAGTTCGGGTCTTAGGAGGTAAAAAAGGAAGCTACCTTCAACTTTCAGTGCAGTTGTGCCTCCACAGGCAACTGATCCAGCCTTAGGTAAAACCACAAATCAGAATCCTCTCAGGGACCAAACGCAGACTCCCAACAACCTTTTGGAAACTGAATGCGGACCCTGGCAGTGGTGTGCTCCTTGTCAACACCTTTGCCATGACCAGACACTTTTTTCCTGCCCTTCGTTGTGAAGTGTGTATGTGAGGAATCACTTCACATATCAGTGGAGTGGGTTTTGCATTGGTTGAACTGGTAGACTGGTTGGTAACGATGTCATTACATTCTCCACAAAGATGGATCTTATAAGGATGAGAACTTGACAGCAGCATCCACCAACAGCAAGAATGGGTTATGTTTTATCTGGCCCCTGGAAAGCTACTGTCCTCCTGCTGCTGTGAACGTAACTTTGCAACACAGCTGATGAAGAGGGATTGATTTTCAGAACATTTTCAGAAGTGGAAAATGGAGCTGCATGCTTTGCCTGAGAATGCAAAAGCACTTACAAGACAACTATAGGTTGGTTGTTAATGCCATGGACCAGATCAGGAATGGGCAAACATCATGTAGCTGTACTTGTCTGTGTGAATGCACTTGAACTTTTGAATAGCAAGGATGACAATAGCAGGTTTGAACTCTGAGACATAATGTATGTCTATAACCATAACCCCAAATTTAACCCCAACAGTACCCAGATTGTACTGTATTGTCATGGTTCGGTTGTGTAGGGTTAGCAGAATGTAGGACCCAAACGCAGGACACTTAGACAGAGGAATAAACTCAAAGCGTAGCCTTATTGCTGGAAAAAATAACATTAACTACAAAACTAAACTGGAAACAGGAAACAAGAACCTTCGAAAAGAACAAACCAGAAACAGCAACCTTGGCTATGGACGAGTGCACAGCTGGGAGTAATCCAACATAAAAAGACAAGGGGAAGCAAAACTAGATACATTGCATGCAGGACTGGGACTATCAAAATAAAACAGGAAACATGAGACAAAGATGCGGACTTGACACTGAGAGACAGACTGAATATGACATGTGGAACACAGGAAAGACACAGTGGCTTAAACTAGAAGCAAGAACAACAAATATAACATGAACAGAAAGCCATCAAGAGAACTCAAACACATGAATAACAATAATCAAGGAATATAAATTAAACACAAATACAAAACATGTATGAGGACGGGCGTAGCCGTCTAAGCTGTGGAGAACTGAGGAGTATCCTGAATAAAATCTTTATAAGTCAGTTTGCGTAAATTAAAGAGTAAATCAAATAACAATAAGTTTTAAATGATAATTGGATGCTACCATGGTGGAGGTGTTACTATCTTTGAATAAGCCACATTCTGAGAGCAAATGAAGTGAGATGTTGAAGTAACATATTCAGCCGTTCTGAGTTTGTTTATTGACTTGAATCACATTTTAATTTGATTATATAAAGTTAATCATGCTTCACATGTTTATTTTATTCATTTATTCTAAATATGTAAGTATTTACATATGTGCAGTAATTTTAATTGACACACACACAAAGCTGATTCATAATCTTAAGTATATCTGTGTGAATGAGTGTGTTAACTGAATTGTCAAAACTCACCCTAATAATCTTTGACCTCTGTGCACACAAACATCCTTTCATTTTTGTTAACAGTGTGTATATGCACTTCCCTTGTTGCTGTGACAACAGGTCTGTGTGCACATTTAACAAGTGGTTTGTTGAACATGTATGAATGGGGTTACTGGTATCTGTAAGTGTGTTTGCAAAGCTTATGTACTTGTGTTTTTGAGGTGCATGTTCACACTTTTTGTCAACAAGAGTTCATCACCATGACCAAACTCTGAGACCAGAGCCTCCAGATGCAGTTTGCCATGAGACTTTCGCTTCTCACAGAACAGTTTTCTTGGACCAGCTGAAACAGACTTAGCATGCACATGTTTAAAGGTAATTGAGTATTTACAAAAATGATGCATATGTCAAACATAACTATTGCATTGTTAGAAAACTGCATATCGGATACAGTGGACCTGTAGCTGATATGCAGTCTTCTGAATAATAAAGTATATTAAAAAAAAACAATGCTGCTATTAAAAGATGGTAAAACATGGTGGTTTTGTGGCTTGGTTATTGTTGATGCTTGTTCAGCTTCAAGGTGTAACCATCATCAGGAGTCAGTCAAAGGTCTGAAACAAGCTGATACTTTATGATAGAAAAGCAGCAACTGTGTTGGTCTGGTCTCCCCAAAACATAGAATTCAAATAAAAGATGGCAAGAAAGCAAAATGGGTCACTGGTACATGCCCGAAACATAACAGCAGAACTCACCACTTGCATTCAAAACAAATCTTTGTTGGAAGAAAGTTTTGGAACACCTTGCACTGTGATAGGCTGCCATATTTATTTTAAATTCCCTTTAAATTCCTATCACTAGGACATAAAGATAGAATGTGGAGTCATATCTGACTATAGCAAAAAAGAACTGGTGACTTTGACTTAAAATAAGGTTCCAGTTCAATAATGCATAACCAGATTTTCTGCCATGTTTGCTGTTATGCAACTCTCCTATAGAATTCTATTCAGGATTCTTTTAGTAACTTCTTTCTCTTATAATATCTCTGATCTAAGCCTCTTGGAGGAATTCATAGTTCACAAAGAAACTACTCGTACATGCTCTTCGTAGGCATCTGCCTCTTCCACTGTCAGGATTTCTGACTACACTGATTATGACACTGCGTTGCCTGGCCCACGGTAAATGGCAAGTATTCACAGAAATGCATGAAAATACCTCAACACAAAAGCTGACCTCTCATCATCATACAAAAACCGTTCTGCTCACATTGTAACAACTCTTATTATGGCATAGCACCGTTAGGGGGTGTGGTCCTTTTATTGTAGTAGTTGGAGAGTCTCCTAGAGTGAGTGCAACAGCAGCCATTACAGCCGAGCTGCTGTCCTCCGTGCGTCTGTTTAGAGAGACCGTACCATTGTAACGGGCTGGTGCCGGCGACTACATTATCCGTACATGTATGTACGGATAATGTTACAGCCATGGAGACCTGGCTTCTGAGGCCTTGTTCTGTTAATGCCAAATAACAGAACTGTAATTCTATCCAACAGACTGGCCTCTGAGTTGTCCGGCTAACCTCCATGCCACATGCCCGCTGGACCTGCTAGCCGCTTCTTCCTCGCCACGCCGCCATTACAACATATAATGCATGCATTAACTGTGTATCACACTCCATTCCATCTGCAAACATAGAAGTCTCAGAGATGTTTGGTAATGCTTTATACAATTGCATGTCATCTGCATAACTGTGGAAGTCTATATTATAATGCATCTAAAGTGACCTTATTAACTTTGGATATCTCTTTTTTTTCCTTTGGAAGCCTGAAAAACACTGTCTTGGCTGAAATTCGTGGCAAATTGACAATAGCTGTACGAATATGCAGGACTGTAAGAAAGTTACCTAACTTATGAATGTTAATATTCAAGAACACAGCTGGATAGAGAGCATGCTCTCTGGACTTAACAACATGTTTTACAGTGTGTTTTGTTCACAGCAGTTTGATTTGCTGTGCTTTTACAGTGTATTGTGTAGTGTATTTCACTGTGTGTATTGAAGTTGTTGAATCTCTCCCTCTCTGTGTCACTAGTTATTATAAATACACTGACATGTTGGCTGGTTAATTAAGGTGTATAATTCTTGTTGTTCGGTGCCGTCACATAAAGAGAGATGATAATAGACTGTGTGCGCGAGCGTGTGTGTGTGTATGTGTGTGTGTGCAGTAATAATTGGATGAAGGTTGGTGCTGTGTAATAATTGGACGTCTGAACTACAAACACAGTGACAGCAGCAGCAGCAGTAGCAGCAGCAGTCTGCAGGCTTCGTTCTGTTTGTAAACCTAAAGAGAACAAACAGCGGTGATGTTTATTCTGTCTGACTGTAAACACACTAAATAAACAGGAGAGAAGGACGAGGCTCAGATGAACAATACAGCGCACCGCTTCCCTCCCTTCTGTCTCCTCCACTTCGGCATCCGACTTCTAAAGCAGACATAAGAAATTGTATTTCTTTTTCCCCACTAATAAATACAAAAAAATAATTTTTGAAAAAGTTTTACAAAATTATATGTATAAAATTGTACAAAATTATATGTATGTTAGGATGTGAATTTCCCCAATAAGGGACAATCATTGATTTACCTAAACCCGAAACATCTAAATGTGTGCTTATGACACAAATGAGTATTTGTAGTTTATATTGTACTGTAACAATTAAGAGTAACAATATTTTTTTTAGCAGTTATTTTCTGTTTTTGTTTTCTTACTGATTTATTTATCAATATATATTCCAAAATAAACACAAAATATACAATAAAACACAATATACAATATATACATACATAAATTATTAATTAAAAATGAAAAAGATTTTTTTTTATCTTCAAATAGAATTCTCCTGCACTTTTAATACTTGTAATATAGTGTTAATACACTTTTAACACCAATTTAGTTGTAAATATATTTATATTTCTTATAAATACATAGTCAATACACTTTCTTCACTGCAGTGTTTTTTTGATGTAGTTCATTCTGTGGTTCATTCTTTGTTCTATGGCACCATCTACAGCCCGTTTCTGCTCCTGCAGCAATACAGAGAGCAAAACAGCCCTGTGTGATTTTTCTTTTTCGGGCTTCAGTTTTAAATTGAGTTAGCCTCTGGAGACTTCAGGGACACTGGAGGGATAGGGAAAAAAAGCAGAAAACCCAGTACGGTGTAAAACCTACAGTTGAGTGTGGCTACAGTTTTACATATAGAAGCTAACCATTTATACTAATCTGGAACTTCACTGGTTAATTTAACTGTCAATGTATTAATTTGCAGGTGAAAGAAATCTGTGGTATTCTCACAACAAATCAAATATCAGAGACACTCAGAGGCAATAAAATAGCTAACAAACAGAGTTCCGATTACATTGTCTCATGGTTTGCTTCAGAAACATCATCCAACATCATGATGCTCTTTGGTGAATGTTATTTATGCACACACATTACACACCAGCAACAAAAATGGAAATCAGTGTCATATTTTTTCTGCAGTGTCCTGCTCTGTACACTTTCATGTTGGTTTAATGACAATTTTGCATTAACGTTTATTGAAATTCAGTGGTTGAACAAAACAAACATATTACCAAGGTGGGTATAGAGGTGTGTGTGATTATTTTGTAGGAGTCTAGCATCATTCGGTTTGGATTTTTTACAAAGCTAAAGGAGGTAGACGCCTTGCATAATGACAGCAGCACAAATTGGACAGTGCAAATTTAACAATGTGTTATGTTGCTTTGAGGTAGCTAAAAGCGAAGCTTTTCATACTGCACAAAGCAGCAGTGGAAAACAGATAATGTACAAATACCCTGGTTGCAACTGATTTAAATACATCCACTGGCTGAAGAGTTTATTGCTGTAATTGCAGCTTTATATGTTTTCAGTGTATGCAGATACATAAAACCAAACTGACAGTACATTAATCAGGAACGGATGTGGATCAATCAAAAGCTTTGATTGTTGTAAACGCTGTAAACATATAAAACTGTTTGAAAATGTGAGATCTGTTGCCCTTGATAATTTCTTTTTTCTGTGCTGGGGTATGGTGCACATGGGCATTCTCAGGTCTCATGAAAACATTGTAAGACTTTAGACTAAAAGGCCTCAGACCACAGACAAAAAAGCATCATGTTTCACTGACAAACCCATCAGACTTCTAAATAAATAGCATCAGTCTAAAAGGTCTCAGATTAAAATGTCTCAGAGAGAAGCTTCCTGCAGGTGATGCTACTGTCAGGTCCCAGCCGAATTGTTTTCCAAATATGTCATCAACGTGCAACAGTGGCATGTGTAGTGATACAACTAAAGTTGTTTACAGATTTCTTATTTTACAAGTAGAACATGTAGCCTCATATACAGTAGCAAACTGTTGGCTATTTATAAAGTGAGATCAATTTACTACTACTTTAATATTATAGGATGTTTTATTGCTTATTGGAGTCACAGTTAATTGATACAACACGTCTTTAAATTATGGCTCCATAGTGTAGTGGTTTACACAATCGCCTGACACCTGGTTTGACACAAATCTCTTGGGCGTTGCATCACAAACTACATTTCTACCAGATCAAATATGCTTTGTGAACAAGGCAGCAGCTGAAAGTACATCTTCAATCATGTCTATTGTCTAATGGTGATGGACAGACTGACAAATAAGGTGAGGCAGGAGTCTATATGGACTCTGATGTTCACAGATGATAATGTGATCTGAAGTGGCAGTAGCTGTATGAGAGCCTTGAGTGGTGGAGGTATGTGCTGGAAAGAAGAGGAATGAAAGTATGTAGAAGCAAGACAGAATACATGTGTGTGTGAATAAGAGGGTGATAGGTGTAACAGTGAAGCTGTAAGGAGTAGAGAGAGATGAAGAAGAAATGAGTGTCAGAAGAGACAAGGAAGGCTTACAAGATTGTAGTACAGCTTCCTATGATGTATGGTTTGGAGATGGTAGCACGAACAAAAGTACAGGAGGCTGACCTGGAGGTGGCAGAGCAAAAGATACTAAGATTTTCATTGGGAGAAATGAATACATCAGAAGGACAGCTCGGGTCAAGTGGTTTGGAGATAAAGTAAGAGAGCTGAGATGGTTTGAACATGTGCAGAGGAGGAACCGTGAATAATCTGGTAGAGGATGTAAAACATGGAGCTGCCAGGCAGGAGAAGAAGGTCTAATAGAAGAAGTTAGAACTTATAATGCTCCTTTTTAAAAATGTCTCCAAACTTTATAGCAAAGTATTACTAAATCATGTTATTTTTGTTTGTCTGAAAGTGAGATCTTGGCATAAAGTTAAATTTAAACCTCGCTGTGTGATTATTTTTGACAGCCCGTGTGGAAATCTTCTGTGCCGTCACTTAACTGTGATGGGCAGCCAATCAAAACTTGACAGTATTAATTCTGTTGTCACCTGCATGTTGGTGTCGAGGTGCAGTGTCACAGGGGACATTATGTGTCTATAGCTCATCTCCACACTGACACTGAAGGTTGAAAACATCAGCAGCCCTGTCACCCTCGAAAAAGAAAAAAATCTGCATCTGCATTTTTCACCTTCTTCAAAATCAACACATTTTTTTTATTTGTAAAAGCTTTAAGGTGAGCCTCTTAATTTTAGACGTGTGACTCTTCCTTCAATTCAAGGTGAATATCTTGCACATTAAAAACCAAAAAAAAGATGTCTTTTCTCCTTTTCTTACAATATGCCTTTGTTGCATATGCACGGTTTTCACCTGCCATCAGCCATGTCATCTATATGATTCTGTATTTTATTCTTTATGTTCAAAGGTGTCATGTCAGGTGGGAATTGAGCTGGTGACTCTCAGAGGGGCTGGGATGGGGCAGCTTTCCCGTCCATCATTTATTAAAAAAAAAGGAACTCCATCTCCATTTCTTTTGCAGCTCTGATTAAAGGCATCGTCACCGTGTCATACATATGATTATGTCTGCTGTCACAGAGGGAAGTGTGTGTGTGTGTCTGTGAGAGAGACAGGTCAGTGAATACCAGAGGGAACCTGTTCTGTAATGTGACTAATATATTGTGCATCACAGTGCAGTGAAGCTTGACAACATTAATAATAGCGTCGTCAGTCACAGACAGATGACCTTCCACTATGTCGCAGTCGTGGTTCATGCAGAGACCTTGTATGTCCACCTGAGGCTAATGAGACAGAAAAATCTGAAACTTTAAAGAGCAGTTCAAGGGAATCATGTCTGTGCGAAAGCAAAATGGTGTCTGAATTAGGCCACTGTTATAAGACCTGTATATCAGTAACATCACGTACATATACAGGAAACCCTTTGTAGTTTTTGGGCCTACAGTATAATTTTCCAACCATCCATTTTCTTCTGCTTATCCAATTCAGGGTCATGGCTGTGCTGGAGCCCGTTCCTTTAACCACATGCCTCATTTCTGTGAGGCATGTGGTTCTCCGTCATTTGCAAAGACAGCAGATAATAGATGGATACAGCCACTGTTACGTCACTCGTTTCTGGTGTTCACGTTTTAATTTCTCAGCTTTGAGACTGAGATTGTATGTTACATGTTACTCTCTTCATGCCTCAGAGGTTTTAATTATATAGTTGAACTCAGTCTGACTTAGAAGGAGTTGCATTGTTGGAGTTGCAACGAACGAAAATACATTTTATATAATCTTAATTTCTAAAAGACAACGGTTGGAGTCAAGCCAATATTTATTTTTAATTTTAATCAATTCAATGCAATTAGGTCTTATTTATAGAGCTCCAAATCAGAACAGCAATCACCTTGAGGTGCCCCGACCTGAACAATCAGACGACCCCCTATGAGCATGCACTTGGTGAAAGTGGGAAGGAAAAACTCTCTTTACAGGAAGAAACCTCAAGGAGAACCAGGCGCAGGGAGGGGCAGCCATCTCCCGCGACTGTTTGGGGTTGAGGGGAGGGAGACAGGATATAAGGCACATTGTGGAAGAAAGCCAGAGAATAATAATAACTCATGTTTAAATGCAGAGTCGTGTATAAACACATAGTGAAAAGAGGTGAGTGAGGAATACATGCTCGGTGCATCGTGGGAAGTCACCAATTGGAGCATAAGCTCAGGGTCACCTGATCTAGCCCTAACTATAAGCTTTATTAAAACCTCTACTTTTAAGATTAGGCTTAAAAGTAAAGAGAGTAAAGAGATTGTCTGTCTCCCGAATCCATACTGGTAGCTGCTTCCTCAGAAGGGGGGGCTAGCATCACTGGAATAGAACGTTTGAAACACAGCCAATAGTGCTAAAAACAGGATATGCATTTATTGTTGCAGTGAACAAGTAGCACAATGACTCTCTTCCGTCACAGATCCACAAGATTATGACTACCTCTCTAATATGTTCTTAGTTGAATCAAATCTAAAACTATATCAGTATCTGGCACTGGGATGTCAACCGCAAAGCCATTAAATAATGAGACTTGTTCCAGCACAGCCTCTAATACTCTGGAATGGAGTGGCATTTATATAAGTCTTTTCTAGTCATGCTGACCACCCAAGGAGCTTTAGACTTTAACCATACATTCATACATTTGGTTTTATTTTATACACTGGCCAATGTAGCATGCACCTCTTTGAGCTGTCGGTGATGCATGAAATGCATGAAAAACTGCCAAAACTGTCAAGTTTGGTAATGAACAGAGCCTGATAACTAAGCATCTAAATGAACTTGTTATGCCATTTCTAATCTAGATTTTGATTTTGTTGAGTGATGTAGTGCAACATTGGATTCCATGTTAGCTAATTCTAGCATATTTAGTACATGGGACCTTCTCTTATCTACAACCTTCCTTCAACAGTCTGTTCTGAATCAGTAACCTAACCTTTTGTCATTTGAGGGTCATCAAATCTGCCGTTTAGCCAACGGCACGGGCTCTCAGTTGTGTTCAGTGTAAAGGGTTACTGCTGTTAAGGTCTGTATTTTATCCTAAACAATCATCTTTTCCTAAATCTAAATATCTAAAATCCAAATAGTTTAGTACCTGATCCCACACATGAAGTTATCAGGAATTCATTTCAGTTCAGCTGAAACAAAAACGTATATGATCTTTGACATCTTTTAAAAGTTACTTAATAATAATGATGGTTTGTTGAGCCTTCATAACACTGATTTTACTGCCCGTCTATGTCTTTAAAGTTGTATAATTCTCACATATTGAAAAATAAAATCTGAGACCTCACACTGATGGTGATATAACCCACAACACACCATTGAGACAGGAATGAACTGCTGGCTGTGTGGAGAAGTCGGATTCAATCGTCGTGATGACCACAAATGCTGGTAACAACTCTGTTGGTAATCTGGAATTCATAGAACATTCACTGGAAACCATAGACAGCTGTCCTCATTAAAATGGAGAGGCATGACTAAAAATCCTGGCCGTAAAGTCTCCAGGCGTAGGATGGAGTGGATCTGACACTGCGCTGTGTTGTGTAGCAGGTAAGGACCACACTCCCCCAGGACAGTCTTTAAGCAATTTATCACCAAACACCAGCAACTGTGGAGGAAGAAAACATTTGCAATGTTCTTTTGCATAAGGGCTCTCTGTGCTTGTGTAACACCAACAACAAAGTTACTAAAAAACACAATGCTAATTACAAAATAAAGGCTTTTTAAAGAGTGCTAATCTGAAAAAATTAAGAACACCAAAAAAACCAAAAAGTTCATGGAAACCACATCTTAAGCTGTACTTTTCAAAATAAAAGGCTCTTAAGTAGCATATGAATTTACTTGGATGAAGAAAGTCCTGTTATATCAGTGCAACAGCAAAATATACACTCTCAGCTGTGTTAGATATCACTTGTCAAAACTCACTTGCTTGAGGGTGTAACGTTTTTGTCTCCTGACTTCATGATGAGAACGGACAAGAACAGGAACCAATTTAAAGGGGGCCTGAGGAATGAAAACTCTTGCAGAAGCGTCCTGGGCAAAGATAAACTTCATCAGCCTGGCATGAGCCACCACGCTGCTGTCTTGCACTGGTCTATGGTGGATCCCCTCAGTTCATGCACCATCTGAGACAAGCAATTTTCTATTCTTAAATTCTAATATTAAATCTTTCTGTTGATAGGCTGCTCCTTTCAAACAGGATTAGCTTCTGTCCTCACAGCTGTGTGCCTGAAATGGCCACATTAAATATATTTGTGGTTTCATTTAAAGTGCTAAGCCATCATACTGAGCCTAAAGTTTCTCCTTTGGCAGTGACCACTTTGAATGTCACTTTCAATGCCTGAATATGAAAGCACACTTTAACTACTTTTCATTAAACTTGCCAAAGCATTATCACTACCCTGGTCTTGCATTACTCTTTAATCACAATGTATCTGCATTTCTGTTTTGCACAGATGAGTCTGATTTATTAGTTTGAGTCAATCTTAAATCTGACTGGCTACAAATGAACATTAACCGGCAAAGTCTTATCTTTTCTTGATCTTTTTAACAAGGTGTAATGTGCCAGGCACTTTTTACTGAACGGCTCTTGCAGACTGTTTGACAGACATTATTTAGCAACACAAAAATACCCCCAAAAGTCACACACAGTAAAAAGATGCAGAAGTAAGGCTTAAGTAACCGGCATTTTTTTTTTTTAAAGCACAGATTCAAAGATGTATGGGTAGGATAGACAGATGAATAGATAGATGGATCGATGCAGCTTGACTTGCTGCTGTGCCCTGCTCTGAACCCTCTTTTGTACCAAATTAGGGAGAGCATGAAAAGACAGAAAGAGAGAAAGTGTCTGCTCTCTCCTTCTGCTTCTTGTTATGCGGTTTAATTTCCCCCAGCGCCGGTGCTTCAGCCGAAATCTAATTTGAGTGAAAAATGGCAATCCAGCTGTTCGGTTGACAGAGCCCAACCAAAACATGGTTTTCTTTCAGCGCAAAAACATGCGGCGGCCATCTTCATCTGCACATCAATGGCTGCTGAGCGGAGGCTGAGCGCCACGCAGGGTAGTAATTATAACGTTTCTGCATGCGTGCACGTGTGTGGATGTGTGCACGAGTGTGTTTTTTGCACTCTGAGTGTGTGTTGCAGTGGGGGTAATTTGCAGGCCCGCTCCTCTTCTTTTCTTTCTATGACGAGAGAACCAATACAGAGAAAGAATGAAGGTATTGAGGCTGCAGTTATTGCGATGAGAGGGAGTGGAAATTATTTGCTTGGTGCTCTCTCCCTCTCTCTCTCTCTTTCTTTCGGTCTTTTTCTCTTTACCTCTCTCCCTCGCTCTGCTCTTTTGCTTTGTGTCGTCAGGCAGGATGAGATGAACTGGGAGTTAAATAGCACCCCCAGCCCAACACCCCCACCCGCCTCCCTCCACCTCCTTCCCAAATCTATTATGCAAACAGAAGTGGTTAATTGTCCACATATTTGCATGCAGCGGGTAAATGAATTATACAAGGACTTGGTTGCCTAGCAACTGCCCAGGGTGAGAGAGGTGTGGTGAGGGCTGGGTGAGGTTGGTGATTGAAGGGTAGGGGATGACACCAAGGTGTCACAGAGCACACTCTGAAGACAAAAGGTGACGACAAAGTCTTATGCAAAAATGCCCAGTGGAGCGGAAATTACACCTGAGCTGCAGTCCTGTTCTCGCGTTATCTCTGTCTGGATTCAAAGTCCCGATTCATGACTGCATGAACACTGGTACCAATCTCCCAGCCAAACACAGTGGAGTAAAGAGTGCAACATTTCTGTCTTTAATGTATAAAGGAACATTCAATGCTCAAAGCACAAATGCCTCAAAAAGCAACAGCTGGGTTTCCATCCACATGTAGAGCAAATTTTAATCAGAAATATGAAAGCCCATTTCCATCAACTACTGTTGTGCGAATATTAGGAGTTGGTTTGTCAGCTGCGTGTCAAATAACAGCAATTGGTGATAATTCACCAGTCGGAACAAGGTGAAGTCTTTAAAAGAGCTCCAGTGAAAGCTGAAAAAAGCAGAAAATATGTGACATTTCTGTTAGGTTCATGCATTCGGGAAAGGAAAGTTACACTTTTCTTCAAGTTTTCTTTTCCATCTCTCCAGTAAAGCCGTTTGGAAAATACGGAGCTGAAAAGTTAATTATAGAGGAATGAAAGCAGACAGGAATGATATACTTTGCAGAAGTGACTTTTGTGATTTGGGTGGATCGTCAGCACTTATCTTTTCCTGGTCTGTAGGTCTAATCCAGCAGTAACACTGCTATCTCGTGCATGAGAGGATGCTACAGCATCCGCCTTGGCCACTTATGTTTGGAGGAACAGATTAATCAACCAAACAATATGTTCTGTCAGTGCTGTGTCTCACCATGACACAAACAGTATCTCATGGCATCAGTGCCTTGACACACCAGCCACTGCAATACAGCTAAACCTATGACGTGGGATTACAAGTCATAGGTTTAGCTGCCAGGAGACCACTTGGATGTTTATGTTTTTCAATTAGTTTTATTTTCAGTTTTCTCTGTATAGTATTTTGGCTTTTACTGAGTTCCACTGTTACCATCATGAGCCTGGGCTTTTTATAAAGTATTAGTATTATAAAGTTCCTAATCCATGACTTAAAACAATCTAAAGTATAAATAGGAAGACTTTCACTTGGAGTCTGTTTTTTGTTTTTTTGGCACAATTTTGTGCTTATCTGGTGGAAAGGAATTAGAAGGGAGGTTCAGAATGATTTCTTTCTTATCTTATCTTGTGATCAATTAATGTAAAACTACCAGTAAATAAAGACACATGAAGAAGATTTGGATACCTTGTAATATCACTGGTAGTTCCAATTTGATGAGGTGAAAATGGTTTTACCGACTGATTTACAGACTCAAAAACTGTTTAAAAAATATTGTTATTTCTCTAATTCCATTTAAAGACATTAGCTAACACTCAGTATGTTGCTGCACTCCCGTATGCAGATTTTCTGTTGTGAACTTTGACTCAGAGTTTTGATTTTTGTGTCCAAATATTTTTGGATCTCTAGTTCTGCTAGAGACTAGAGACCTTTTCTGCTACTATAATTGAATGGCTGGACAGTCTTTAATACTCTCCTTTAAAAAGATGTTAAAAAGACATAACTGTAAGTTTTATGTAAGAGCTGATAGTCATATCAACAAATTCAATCAAATTGAAGATTTCAACCTCAGTTTTTAAAGCTAACATGTAACATGTTGCTAAAGTCAAACTACGAACCACTGCAGCTGAGGAGATATATGTAAGATATGGTGAAAAGTTTCAGAGCAAATTTCACTCATTTTTGGATGTGAGGCTGCTTTCTGAACTATTGCTTCGGTTATTAGAGAGAAAAAAAAGAAACACAACACTTTATTGTGAATTCTTCTGTTGTAATTGGATAGCTGCTGATTTGTCCACAGTCTGACAATCCTCGATACGTCGGCTGTGTTGTGATAGATGTGAAAATAAAAGGTCAGACAGTCTCCACAGAGAACAAACGTATTGAATAAGTAGTTTCTTGTGTCCTTACAAACACCTGACAGACAGCAGCCTGCTCATTTTCAGCCCCTTCTGCATCTTCATCGCTTACATTTCTTCTTGTATTTTCAGATGAGCGACTCAAACTGTGTCTCTGCAGGTCTGCCAGGTTTATGAGCCTCATCACTGTTAATGCCGTCAGTCTTCTCCTGCCTCTAATTGGCTTGGCACCCCAATTAGCTCCGGCTGTTAGCACCTGCAGCTCCCCCAAAAGATGAACGGCGCTGAGTATAAGATCCAACAATTAATCATTATTAGGGAGGAACAACGTTGGCATTGTGGTACTTCAGTGTGAGGTGTAACATTTTTGTCATTGTCGAGAGTGTTTCAGGTGTCAAACAGTGTTGAAATGCGAGTCATTTAGCAGTATGAAATATGAATTAAGACGAAAGGGTTACTGTGTTCACAGCATAATCATTTCGCTGCTGAAAAATGGCACTTGGTGTGAGATTTGCCAGAGAATCAGCAGCTGTGTGAAAGACGCTGAAACAGTTTGAACGGTGAACACAGCTGATCCTGTGACTCATTTTTGGACAGGCTGATTAACCAAAACTTCAAAGGTACCAGCTTGAAAGAAATTAATATTTGCTAGTTTCTTCAGCGTTTCCCTGATTTTTTTTTTCCAGGAAAAAACAGGGAAAACATCCATTTATCACAAGTATCACAAGTATCCATTTGGATAGCATTGTGTATTGCAACTTGGCAATGACATAGTCTAAATGGAGTAATAGTTTGCTACTAAAATGTACTATTTTTGCAAATACAGTGTAATTACCAAAATCATATCCTGAACTAAAGAACAATTTCTGTAATAAAGTAATAAGGGAACAGAACAAGTTACACTATTTAGTAGTAGTATAACAATAATAGGGTCAAATATAATAAAGTATTGATAACATTATAGTGACAGTAATGGTATAATAAATGTGAGATTACATAAGTTTTCATATGTTGCAATTATTGTCAGGCTAATAAATTTCACCACATTGTGACACTGAAATGAATTATATAGCTTCATAGTAATCATGTTTTTGCTTTATAATGTAACAATCTCATCTCATCTCAACTACTACTACTAATTCTTATGATAAAATGGATTTGGTCATTTCTGTTTAATACGCATGAATCGAGGCTGTGAAATGGTAAAGTTAAATGCATGGAGATGTTGCACAGACACTTACAAAGGCATTTTTTTATGTTGCATATCATTTAACATTTATTGGCTAAAATCAGTGGTTGCTTGTTGTGTTTTTGTTGTGTGTAGTGCATTTTACATTTTCTCATGTTCCAGCTGTTGCTTATTCAGTTTGGAGATGGTTTCCTTTAAAACTACCTGGTTCATAATTAATATGGCAGCCCCTGTATGTGGACCTACAAATGCAGGGACACCTAGGTGCTACTCTAGGTTTGTGTATTCTGCTGTACGTTTTACTTACTTTGAGTAGAATTGGTATTTTGAAAGTATGAAGCTGTTCTTTACTTAAGCATCTAAGTTCACCCACAGAGAAATGTTAAAAATGAAAAACAAATCTACATAACAAAACATAAACCATTTAAACAAGTAATAAATCTGCAAAACCAAAACATAACAAAATATTCTGAAGGTCACTTACCAGATGACTCCAGAGGTCCGATTTAGTGCCATTGAAAAAAAACCACAAATGGATGCCACTCCATTCACAGAAAAATATCCCCCCCTGCTGTTGTTGGCTCATCTCCTCAAACATTTGTAATTTTTGCACAGCTGTTTGAGTCAGCTGAAAGATTCATGTTGTGGTGGGGACAAATGAGTATCAGGAGGCTGGAGGAAAGGTCGTGTTAGTCTCGCTTAACTGGCTTCAAATACACCAGCACGCACAGGCAGAGTAACATCTGTGCTGCAGGTACATTCGCACAAAACATTCAGTCATGGATGTGCACGTGTGTGACTGTAAATTCACAGTCGATGTTCATCCTCAGTGTGGAAAACACACAAAGCAGAGAAATGAGTAGAGACAAATTAAGCGGTTACTTATGCAAATCTTTCCTAGGTTCACACAACACCACTTTCAGGCAAGCACAGACTTAACTGAAGCAGTGTTTACTGCGCGACATTAAGGATATTCGCATTTTTAAATCCCACTTAAACTCCTTGTGTAACTTACTCACATACACACACACACGTGCGCACACATGCCAAGGATCAAGATAAACACAGACTCTGTCACACACACTGTAAACACACAAGCTTTTCCTTTTCCAGTGTTGAACAACAAGCTGCTGCAGAGTCCACACAGGAGAGAGAGAGGCTTTCTCTTTCCCTGCCTCGATCACCAAGATTGTCAAACAATATCTACGTCACCAAGAGTGTGTGTGTGTGTGTGTGTGTGGGTGTGTGTGTGTGGGCACTGGCTGGCTGCCTGGTTACATGAATCTAGGTTTTGGTCTGAACTGAAATCCCAGCAGGAATATCTGCCCCAGAAATGATAGAAAACACTTTACTGTAGCTTTCATATTAACACGAATACTTTCCTCTTATTTGTTAATGTTTGATTGTGTCAGATATTTTATGTATGTTTTTATTCAGTATTATTATTATTATTCGCACGAAAACTAGTGTTGCAAAACTAACTTTTAAACTTACAGCACACAAAACATGCAACTTGATGGTTCTACCTGACTTGGTCAGTTTTTCTGTGTGCATCAAAATATGAACGGAAACAACATATTTAATTTTCAGAATAAAGGATAAGAAACACTGTGGTGATAAATGTTTTATGTTTGTTTGGTTTTTTTATAAGTTATTATCTGCTCTTACATTCACAAGCCTAAATCAGTGACATCAAGAATCTTTTTTCATTTCACAAAATGGGAGAAATCTTTCTGTTTTATAGCATCTGTTTCTTTCTTTATGTGTTTATTGGTTCAACATTTTCAGAGTTTTTTAGTGATGCATCTTGATTTGCCTGGAGTTCTCTTGGAATTTTCTCTGTGTGAAAAGAAACAAATCGCTGGAAAAACCTAGAATTCACAAACTCATCACCTGATTCAGACCCGAATAAATGAACCAGGATAACAAATGAGTTAACTGTAATGTTCTGGCATCTGGGGCACCAGATAAATGCTGTAAAATAACAGAAATTTACCATCACAGAAAAAATATGGAGACTTTCTGTAATTAAAGTAGAGTTTTATAGGTTTCATTTACATTAGAGCTTGTGTATTTTTGTGCTATTTTATGTTAAATAAAGGTAGTTTCATGTGATTTTAAATAATTTTGGTCCTTTTTCATCCTTCAAAATTAGATGGTACCTGGTAAAACCTATATATGGTTTTCACTCCCCTGAATTTTCCTCTTGTTGGTAGCTGTTTGATTAAAGTCTTTGCATTCTTTTCCAAAATACTGAAAATACCACATTGTCCCCTTGTAAGCGTTGAAGAATATGCAATGACCTCTCCATTCATTGGCCGAATATGCAATGAACTCTTCCTTCATCTTTGCAGATTTTAAAGTTAGCTGCAGCTGACGTTGCAAAACAGAGCGCCTACCCTACAAGCCATACATATTTTTGAAGTTCAGATACAAAATCTAATTGGTTGCCGAATATTCCTGAATGAACGCTTTCACTTCTTGCTGATACTTTTTTGCATTACAACAAAAATCAAACTGAAAAAAACTACAAAATACAAAAATTATTTTTATATTTTTAGAAATATATAACTGTATGTAAATTGTAAAATGTAAACTGATATTTAATTCTATTAATTGTACTTTTTTAGGGGAGACAGTACAACAGATTCACTGTAGAATAAAGCCAGAGATGATTAAATGCAAAGTGGTACATAAACACATACAGACTGAAAAAATAAGTGAAGGAGAACTGCTCAATGCATCATGGGAAGCACCCAGCATCCTAGTTGCTGTGTAACTAAGGGAGGATTCAGGGTCATCCAGCCCTAACTATATGCTTTTTCAAAAAGGTCAGTGTTTAAGCCTAATCTTAAAAGTAGAGAGGGTGTCTGTCTCACGAATTAAAACTGGGAGCTGGTTCCACAGAAGAGGGCCCTGAAAGCTGACGGCTCTGCCTTCCATTCTAATTTTAAACACTCTAGGAACCACAAGTAAGCCTGTGGTCTGATAGCAAAGTGTTCTATTGGGGTGATACGGTACAATGAGGTCTCAAGACCTTGTATGTGATGACTTGTAAAATCAAAGATACATAACTTCTACAAAATACACCATCTGCAAAGTTACAACTGTATTTTGAGGATGTTTTTGGTCATTGCATCAAATTTTAGACATTGTATTTACAATATTAAATAAATGTTAACAGTTGTGCTCAAATTATCTTCAGATTAAGAAACATAATGGCAGGTCTGAAAGGTGCTTGGGTGCCATCAAGTTCAGATAATAAAGAGAAGAGTTTACACAGTGGGTGGGCTAACACCATGACGCTAACTACACACAGATAGACTAAGGGTCATGTGATGGCGTGTTAATCTGTCTCTCATGTCTGTGTTGTTTTTCCTCACAGCAGTTGAACTGACCACGACTTTTACCTCTGACCCAGTCACACTGTTTCAGTGAGGGTTGAAAACTGATGAGGGAAGTCTGCACAGTAATGTGTGTGTGTGTGTGTGTGTGTGTGTGTGTGTGTACGGGTTCGTACTATCCTGGTGGGGACCAAAATCTGACTTTTACTATCCTGGTGGGGACTTTCTGCACCGTGGGGACCAAAATCCAGGTCCCCTCGGGGTTGAAAGCAATTTTCACACTCAAAATGCGGTTTTACTGTCAGGGTTACAATTAGGTTATGGTTAGGTTTAGGGTAAGGGTTAGGGTTAGGCATTCATTTTTAATGGTTAGGGTTAGGGTAAGGGGCTAGGGAAAGCATTATGTCAATGGGATGTCCCCACGAGGATAGCAAACCAGACTGTGTGTGTGTGTGTGTGTGTGTGTGTGTGTGTGTGTGTGTGTGTGTACGGGTTCGTACTATCCTGGTGGGGACCAAAATCTGACTTTTACTATCTTGGTGGGGACTTTCTGCACCGTGGGGACCAAAATCCAGGTCCCCTCGGGGTTGAAAGCAGTTTTCACACTCAAAATGCGGTTTTACTGTCAGGGTTACAATTAGGTTATGGTTAGGTTTAGGGTAAGGGTTAGGGTTAGGCATTCATTTTTAATGGTTAGGGTTAGGGTAAGGGGCTAGGGAAAGCATTATGTCAATGGGATGTCCCCACGAGGATAGCAAACCAGACATGTGTGTGTGTGTGTGTGTGTGTGTGTGTGTGTCAAATCTGTGACAGTTTTTCAAAATCTATTGCACACCAGAGCATCAGTTTAACAGTATCTGAAACAAAAAAGAGATACTACTAAGCAACAGTCTGTATCCACAATTACTGTATCTGAATCTTTTAAAAACACTTCTGAAATAAAAATCCTGGATCTGGAGAATCTGAAAAATCTTTGTGGTCAAAATGGACCAACGAGAAACAATAACAACATCTGCTGGTCTTTCTGTCTCTCTAGGTTGTGAGACGACCGCTGAGGCACAAAGGAAACAACAGCTCTGATTGTTCATCACCCTGCTCATGGTGAGACCTATGACTAAATGTCATGCCACCTAAACTGGAGCCAGGAAAAGTGGGCCGAATGAGGCAATGGGGAACTTCTGCGTTCAAGGACAGCAAAGGCATGTAGGACAAAAATGAAAAAGGACATTTGCTGGAGTCTGTTGTGTTTTTACAGGACCCAGTTGTAGATGCAGGCATCATGAAGTCATTGCAGGCTACATCCTGGAGCTTTCTTCCAAGCCAGCAAAAAAGGATTGATATGAAAAGATTCTCTTTAGGAGGTGGTTTGCTCTGTAAGTATTCTGACTGCCAGCTTTTCAACTTTGCCAATACCGTGAAATCCAGCTTTGCAAGGAAATCTTTAGACACAGAACTCTCACTTCTATAGAAATATCTACAGCTTTGTCTTCAGCTATAAAGAGGAAAAACCTGCAGTGGTCTGGAGGATCCGTGAGATGGGTGTAGGGTGTCAGGGTGTAGTGCTTTGACTCAGGTTGGCATGGGTTTGAGTCAATGAAGTCATACATAAACATATAAAATACCACTTCTGATCACTTTTGATCTGGGTTGTTGATCCCCTCTTCACTCGTTTTTATAAAAAATTAACATTATCACTTGTTCTATTTAAAAAATAGCAAAACCCCTTTTAAACAAGACAAAAACTATTCAGAATGATCACAAACATCAGTCCGCTCTTAGCCAGAGTAGGACGACGGTGTGTTTGCCTGATGTACAGACGTATGTTTACAGACTGAATTAAAGCCTAGGGGATCGCAGAGTGTTTGTATGTAGAGAGATGTGCTGTTAGTACAGCCACACACTACCTCCTCCATAACATTCCTCCGTCCTTGCCTCCTTCAGTTTCCTTCTCTCCTACACCATTCCCCCACCCTTCTTTTGTAGCCTCCTTCCTTATCGCTCCCTTTTATCCTCCTTTTTCTTTCTGTTGTCTTTCTTTTTTTTCTCTTTTTACCCATTTCATGATTTCCTCGTTGCTCCTCCCCTTCCTCTCATCCTTCTCTTCACTGCTCTATTCCCACTTGCCTTTTTACTTCCTACTTGTCCTCCTGCCTTTATTTCCCTTCTGTTTCTTTGTACCTCCTCTTTTCCAGCTTTTTCTTCATCTCTTTTCCTCCACTCATGAGCAAGCATCCTAAAACCCTCCACTTTTTCAGCCAAGATCCTTTTGCCCCTGCCCATCCACTTCTTCCTCCTTTCTCTTCGACAGTTGCCTCTTCTGCCCATCGTATTGTCCCTCCTGTCTTTTTTCTTTTGTTTGCACATCACCCACAAAATTCTTCTCCTCTGCTCTTCCTCTATCCCTTTCTCTCATCACTTTCTTCTTCACCCTTTTCTTTCTGTCTGTTCCTCATCCTTACCTATGCCTTCTTCCCTCTCTCGTTTTCTCATTTCCTTCCCCTTTTCCCTCCCTCCTTCCCTTCATCTCTCAGCCTTCTCCTCCTCCACCTGACCATTTCAATCACCTGCTTTGTCTTCAGATGTTTTTCTCCACATCCCAGTTGTTCCTCCCTTTATTCTCTATATATCTTATGTCTAACCTCACCCTTCTCCTTTCAGAACTCTGTCTCTTCTCCCACTTCTTCTCTTGCATGCCTTCTCCTCTCTCGCAGAGCTTCTATCCTTCCTCCTGCTACCAGGCCTCTCCCCCTCTCTCCCCCTCTGTTTCTCCCGCAGCGTTGCGTGCTAGCTGCTCTCCTCTCTGTCCGGCTCGTTGCGCTGACGTTAACGTGCTGTGACATGTTACACTGAAACTACTTTATGGAATCAATATTAAATTCACAGCCTGTGACACTGAGGGCTAAACACACTGCCTGATTGTGCATATATATGTGTGTGCATGTGTGAGTGTGTGTGCATAGCTGGGTCATGGGCCATTCACGTTTGTCTGTGAGAGTAAAGAGAGGATGTGTTTGTGTGTTAGGAAAATGTCTGCATAGCTGTATGTGAGTGTGTATGTGTTTGGGTGGGGGTTATTATACTTCTGAGGACTACGTAAAGTGAAGCTGGAAATGGATGGATGTGGATTTTCTTTTGTTTCTATTCATGCCTGCATGTTTTTTTTAAATGTTATTAAAGTGAGAAATAAATCAGTAAAAGGCACTATGCATTTTTATTTTCTACATTTAATAAACTGTCTGGATCTGGGATTACTTGATTACTTTTCAAAAAGTATGCTTTTTGAAAATCAAGGTAAAGTCCTCAGAAATCTGGTATTAAAGTGCGTGTGCGTGTGTGTGTGTGTGTGTGTGTGTGTGTGTGTGTGTGTGTGTGTGTGTGTGTGTGTGTGTGTGTCTGCGTGTATGTGGATATGGGTGTTCGTTCAAGTGTGTGAGAGAGCGAGAAGCCCTGAGTGTGCATGTGTGTGCGGTGTCCTGGGGGTGAATTAGAGCAGAGGCAGTCATGTTTGATAGCAAGGTCTCGACATCAATGAAAACACTCTAAAACGGCACGCAAACTTTGAGCAAAAGAAAAAAAAAAACAGCCAGGAGCAAGGGAAGAAGTGGTGAATAGGCTAATGTAAGAAGGAAGGAAGAGGAAACAAAAGCATAGGAAAGGAAAAGGGAACAAAACCAAAGGAAAGAGAAGATGAAAAGCAAAAGGGGGATGCAAAGTAAAGGAAGTGAAACTAAAAGAATAAAAAATGGAAATTATCTGGGAAGGAGAAAAAGAAACCACAACACAGGAAAGGAAAGGAAAGGAAAGGAAAGGAAAGGAAAGGAAATGAAAGGAAAGGAAAGGAAAGGAAAGGAAAGGAAAGGAAAGGCAACAGAATGAATTAGAGAAAGAAGCAAAGAAAAAAGGAAGAGGAAAGAAAAAAGCAATGAGAAATTAAAATACTTATTTGATTAAGAAACATATGTTTTTCCCTTTAAATGATGGATTTAATTTGGTATTTCATCTGGATTATTTGCACTTTTTTCTTTTTTGTTACATTTCAACCTCTGAATTACTTTGGCAAATGATGTTGTGGGGAGGCTGTTAGGGACGATAATAGCTGAGTGTCCCCACATAGCAAAATTGGTATGGCCTGGATCTGGCCCACACAATGTGCTTACACATGGCCCACATACCACAAAGAATGACGGCCCTTTGGTGGCCCAGATCTGGTTTGCCAGAGGTGGCCCACACATGGGCCAGCACAAGGCCAGTTGCAGACACACTGGTAGCCCTGTGCTGGCCCAGAACAGTTTCAGCTCTGGCCCCAGATGTCAGCCTAATGTATACCTTAATCAAGCCAAGTAATTACAACATGTGCCGGAACATAATAGTGCAAAAGTAAGATGACGAAACTGTTCAGACAGTGAATGGACTGATTTTTATATAACACTCTGCTACTCTCGCAGATTACTCAAAATGCTCTCTACATCATGTTACATTCACGCACTTTCTCTAAACGGAGTGCTTCCTAACTACATTCATACACACTCTTGACATGCAGATTGGAGGAGCCAGGGATCAAACCACTAACCTTCCAATCAGTAGGAGACCTGCTCTACCTCCTGAGCTACAGCCACCCAGTGGTAAACATGGTAAACCCTCACTAGGTTTTGGATAAAGTGTACACTCACGAACCTGTCAACCTGCATTTGAAACGTTGGCCACCATAGCTGTATAGTATTGCAACATGGCATTTGGGTCTTCTAACTAAAAAGGGAAAATAGGAACATAAACAGTGCCATCATTGCCAGACCTGGCCCACATCTGGTTGACATACACCCTGCCATGACACCAGTCAGTCAGAAGTGCCAGTTTGATACCGGATCTGGGGAAGACCTGTTTTCTACGAGTCTGGGCCATATAAACGAAACCATAATCGGGCCAGATGTGCCAGGCCTGGCACATATCTGGATGACATACCACTTACCATGCCAGAAGTCAGCCAGCAGTGCTGGCTTGACACCAGGTCCAGGCCAGACCTGTCTGCTATGTGGGTCTGTCCTAATATTGAACACAACTGAAGGATTTAAAAGAGGATGCTCATTTGTCCTGCAAATTCAGTAATGGGTTATATCTGCACATCTCATTGTTACACATCACAAGTATTGGAATTATTTATTTTGATGTTTTGAGAAGATTAATTGCCTTGGACTTTTCAAGCTGGTAACAGAAAAGGTGTTGTCCATGAGGTTGATAATCAGGAGGTTCAGCGGATCACTGACTTTAACAATGAGGAAATGAGGAGCTTCCATCCTGTCCCACACTTTATCGATGCTAAACAACAGTTGTAGTCTCTGCAGTGGCACGGTTTCACAGAAACAAGGAATCATTTCTGATCTGAATTCCAGTGATCATCAGAGGAATGCAAGCAGTAATATATAAACAGAGAGCATATTTAATCAGTAATCACTGGGCTGGACTTCCTTGCAGAGACCAGTGTTATTGTTAGACCATGCTCTGTTGTGGCAATCCTCCAATTACCAATTACCAGTGTTGGGTTTGTTAGTCCTTTTTCTTTGAAGCAACACATTACATCACTTAATTACTCTCCGGAGAAATAAACTTGTTACACTACTCATTACATTACTTTTTTAACCCCTTGCAACATGTTCTGAAATGCACATCATATATTTACCAGTTAATAATATAAACCTGTCCCACATAGTGACTCTTTATTTTAGGATTATAAAGACAGTATATGTCTGTTTTTATGCTTATAAAGAAGTATAAAGACAGACATCCACTTTCCCTCCACCGACATCATACTTCTAACTACACAGCTTCTCATCTTATTAACAGCCCAGTATAAATATCTCTGAGCTCTTGTATGGGCCTTAGAAAGGTTCTTGTTTCCACTTTCACTTTGATACTTCACCAGTTTCAAGCACAAATGACCTGTTAATTTAATTCCAAAGCAGCTCATGAAGTCCAGACGTTTTCTAGGTAAATCCAATACCTTCCTTTTGTTCTTGTTTAAACCTTTCAGAGATGGACTTGTTGGTGTGTTTTGGTTTATTGTCCTGCTGAATTTTACTTTTTCTCACTTTCAATTCAATTCAATTCAATGTTATTTATAGAGCACTAATCACAACAACAGTTGCCTCAAGGTGCTTTATATTGTAAGGTAGACCCTACAATAATACATACATAGAAAAAAATAAACAACAATCCTATGACCCCCTATGAGCAAGCACTTTGGCGACAGTGGGAAGGAAAAACTCCCTTTTAACAGGAAGAAACCTCCGGCAGAACCAGGCTCAGGGAGGGGCGGCCATCTGCTGTGACCGGTTGGGGTGAGAGAAGGAAGACAGGATAAAGACATGCTGTGGAAGAGAGCCAGAGATTAATAACAGAAACCTATTCTTCTATCAGTTTTTGGTCACGTCACCAACTTAAGATGATTCAAAGCACTATTTCCGGGATTGTTAGTCTTCAGAAACATAAACATATTACTCCAGTGCTAGAAAATTCCCACTAGCATGCCTGTTAATTTTTGTAGTAGTTTTAAAGTCTTTCTAATCACTTTTAAAGCACAAAATAGCCTTGTTCCAAAGTACATTAAGTATTAACTACTAACAGTATATGCCAAGACATTTACTTAGAAGAATGGCAACTTCTTTCTTCTTTTAATGTATTGTATTTTCATTATTTGCATGGGGTGAAGGTCAGAGGTGAATATTCCATAAATTTCTTTGTGTGAAGCACATTGTAATCTAAGACACAGAAGTTGTGCTGTAAATTCCTGTGGTGTAAATGTAAAGTCTATAGTAAAAAATTATAGTAATAATTATTATTATATTCATTTTGATGCTTTGTTGACCTGTCCATCCACCCCAATCACCCCACAGGCTGTGTTGGCTGACTCTTTCCTTTCTCCTGTATATAATTCAAAGCATCCTGATTTCCTTTCAGGAGTTTTGGCCCTTTTGTTCCTCTGATCTTTAGACGAAGTCAAGTTTAAAGATGTCACTTCCCTCTATAGTGTCAAAGACTGGACCGTTTCTATGTTGTTCTGGTTGTAAAATTGATTTATTTTTGTGTGTGTGCGTTTGCTGTTAGTGCACAAACTTCAGTATCTCCCTTGCGGCTTGCTGATGCTGAGAGTGTGGAGCAACTGATTCAAACACCAATACAATCCTGCACTGTCAAAACACACAAACACACAGCAGTACACAGACCCACATTAGAAACTCTCAAAAACAGAGGTGTGACCATAGCAGTGTGTGTTTTGTGTGTGTTGTGCGTGTGTTTCTGCTTCACTGAGCCACAGCTGAAGATGGATGTTTGCACTCAGAGGTTGCGAACAACACTGCGTGTGCTGTAAGAAACACACACAGATGCCATGGTTTGACTTAATTAAGCTTGTTTCAAGTTAAACTGCAGCCACATTAAGTAAAAGTCTTTCACTATCTGAAAGGTGTTTATTCAAATCCTGTTTGGGAACTGCTGAAACATAATTTAGTTCAGTGGGGCCAATTTTGATATTTTATCTATTGTTTCCAAATTGCACATCACCATGGCAACAGTACTGATGATTCAAGGTCTGCTAGGAGCTTGCTGACTGCAAACACACAAAAGCACGAAGGTACAAGAAACTCATCATTTGTTCTTGTTCTCTGTACTGTGTTGATTTGTTAGTCATTTTTGATTGGTGAACCACTTTGGTCCAGGTATTTGTCCCAGTGGGTAGTTTCCACTGATGTTTGTTTATAGACCAGACAAGTTTAATTAAGAGAGGCACTGTATGAAAAGCAAAACTTGTATGAGGTGAGAAACAACAGAAAATTAGCTTCCACATTCTGGGTTACTTCTCAGCTTGACCCACTGTTGAAGCAACACTAACAGAGCCACATGTCTGCAAATTTGTTAAAACAATTAGTGCAGCGATTTCTGTCTGAGGTCTAATATACTCATTTTAAACTGAGTTAATGGACTTTTAGATGAAGTAGAACTGCATTATTTCTGATTCCCATTTCAAATAATGAATGGTTTGCAAATATAAAAATAACTTCTTGCTGACCAATTTGCTTTCTTTATCATGTCAATAAAGCCATTGATCAGTAAAGCCATTGATAGTCACTGGAACATCCGGAATTTATGAAAATGCAAGCATTACAACAAAAAAAGAGACTCAAATTGTAGTTGGCAGCTCAACTCAATGACAAAGCCCAGATGCTTTTGCTTAAATTGCAATGCTTGGGGTCACCTGGCGGTGTTGTGGTTAGCACTCTTCCCTCACAGTGAGAAAGTTCCTGATTTAAATCCTGACTAGGACCTGCCTGTGGGGAGTTTGCATGTTCTTTAGTGCTGTGTGATACTGTGAACACAGGGCCAGTATTGCCAATACCAACATCAATACCAATTTTAACCTATAACGGCAGCTTGTGTAGTAGAGATTAGTGTGTCGTGATTTATGAGATAAATTTTTGTTAATTAAGTTTGTTAATTCTGATCACTGACCACTAAATTACTGGGATTTTTATGTTTCACAATAATTACTTAATACAACACGCCTTTTAAACTTTTATTTTAACACAGCCTACATATTGAACTTAGAAGAAAGTATCGCTCCTATCACGTTACTATTGATCCGATACCAGTACCACTGTTGGTATCAACTCTATTGATATTTGGATTAAGCCCTCCACCTTTAATGTTCTACTTGTGCCTGTGTGGGTTTCCTTTGGTCCTCTGGCCTCCTTCCAGAGTCTAAATACATTCATATTAAGTTAATTGGTGATTCTAAATTGGCTATGAAACTGAGGTATATAAAGTCCTTGAAGTGCATAGAATAGTAGTTAAAATGACTTGCAGCCTAAAGTGTTTGGTGCGGTCAGTAAGAACAGAAAAATACTATCTAAATGCAAGTACATTTAATGGCATAATTGGGGTAATTAGTCAGTAAGAATAGCATTGCAATTAATGTCACCACTGAAAAGCTTGGTATCAGAAATTGCCACAGATATTCCTATTTTGGTCATAGACCCTGAGTTTGCAGTTTTTGTAATTAATTTTTGGTTTCCTGTATTTTGGGGTTTCTGGGTCTTTTGGGTTTTGTATTCTATTAAGGTCTATTTCCTGGTTCGTTTCTTTATGGCTATTGTATTACTTTGGTCTTTAGGTCTCCTCAGCTGTAGTTTATGTTCCAGTTTTCTTAATGAAGAAATCTACACAGAATGATTTCAGACCTTCCGTACCCACGCTGATAAAGGACTATTGTCACTACACTTTACCCTCATTCACATGCAACTGCTTCCACTCCTCCAGCCCTCTCTCAACGAGGAAGCATTGCTCTTAACACTCCTCATCTCAGTTACCCAGCACCTCAACATCACTGCAGCAGCACCCCAGAACCCAAGTGTGATTGCTGCAACAGCCCTGCTTGACAGCAGTCCATCCACAGTCTGAAGCTCCGATGATGAGAGCGGGTTGGCTCAGCCTTTCACGGCCTCTCACCCACTGGGCCTACTACTAACGTGCTCCTCAGGTTGTACCCAATTAGCTCCTCACCACTGCAGGCAGATGGCTTCAAGCTGCAGCAGCCAGCTTCCCACTAAAAGAAGCATGCTTCTTATCAGCAGAATTAGGGACAAGAGTCAGTGACCATAATTACCTGTGATGAGTAGTCATCTGCCGTTTTTTAGGAATCACAGACATTTTACCGCCCAACAGCCCGACCTTGATGCCACACTGCTGCGCTCATCAGAGGCTGCACTATTCTGTCAGTTTGAAGGTGATGCTGCCAGAGAGTGCTGTCTGCTTCATCCCTCATCATTGGCAGAGCTATGGGCAGAAGCTGAGGAGCCAGTGGCTTTTGCTCTGCTAGCACCCTCTTCCTGGACGCAGTGGGGCTCTCATTGTTATTGCTCCTCACTGCAGCGAGAGCTAGCTTCTCGCCCGTGTCTGCTGGAACCGAGTCCCAATCAAGGACAGTTTCTCAACCCATGTCAGCTGACTGTGAGCTACCAGTTCTCAACACCCCAGTGAGGAAAATAAAGACTTGAAGTGTTTATTCTGTGCCTGCAGAGCTCCCAGAGCCCAGGCCTGTAGGAGCCCAGGCCTGTGACTCACACGCCTGTGGGTCCTGCCCATGCCACCTGACCCTGCATCTGTGTTCAAAGGTCCCATTCAGTCTGAGTCTGAGCCCAAGTCTCCCACTACAAAGAAATGGGACAGGGCATGGTGGCCACATTATTGAGACTAAATTTCCATATTTTCAAAAGCAAACTTTTTACTTAATGTTTAGCCCCTCTGTGACCATGAACTGGATAAGCTGCTAATAAAAGAGAATGGATGGATGAATGATATTATGGATCATGTAACGTGCAATGTCAAATTCTTTACACATTACATGCCATGAAATGTAAACATAACAATATTACATATAAAGATAATAATAAAAAGTAAGAGCATACTCACCAACATAATCAAAGTGAGGGTTATCAAACCTTTTGGAAAAAGACTGTATAATCGTGGTTCCCAAAATTGCTCAGCACTATTTCTGACATTTTTCAATCCTTGCAAATGAATAGATTTGAAGAAAATATGCAGACTCTTGTCTTTCATACAGTGAATTTTAAGCTGTGCATTATGGGAAGAAAATCTGTGATGACATTGATTGTGAAATGCACTAAACAAAAAGGGAAGCATTATTCTAAACATGGACCCAGAAAAATACTGATATTTGGGATTGGGCAGCTGCTCTCTCACACACACACACACACTGAAACACACAATCACAGAAGGAGACAGCAGCCATTGAAACCTTGACATTGTGGCGCCAAAAGAGACTAAATGTTTTTTCTGTCCTGCTGAGACATTATTCCATTTATACCCCTGACACAGACACACACACACACATGCACACAGTCATTAATGACACAGAGGTCTGAGCTGAGAGCTGAAGAGTGACAGACAGCTCGTTAAGATCGTCATCACGCTGAGGCCCGGACCTTGTTAGCGCAACACACACACAAGTACAAAACACACACAAACGGTCACACACTCACTAACAAAACACACTCACACACTTACAAAACACACTCAGAGTGTTTTTTCAGACATGCTGGGTTGAGGTCCTGGGCTTTGTTACTCAGACTGAATAGAGACCTTGAGAGGCCTAAGTGTGTGCCTGTACGTGTGTGTGTGTGTGTGTTTTAGTGTGTTTTTCTAGACCTGAAAATGTTCGTTGTTATAACAGATGAGACCGTGGCAGTGAATTTTCTTTTACATAAACCAAACACAGGAAATAAATCTCGATTATATTTTACTCAGTATTTATTTAACCACATCTTTGAGGTTTATAACTTTTGCTACAAGCTTATTTCATTAGGACAAGTGCTTATTTTACTGCTCCTGTGGGTTAAAATCAAACAGTATTTCAATTTGAAATTGAAATAAAACTCAATACACCAAAAAAATTAGATACAATTTATATAAATATGAATAAACCTAAAACAACAGCAACACAAGAAAACAAAGGAAGCAAAATGACTTACTAAAATTAGAAAAAGCAAATAAAGGTTTCAGTAAAATTCATTCCTAATTTATTTAAAGCACTCAAATGGACGACAAGGTAATAATGAAAACTGGTAAATTACTGTTGTTAGATCTAAAGTCATATGTATTGAATTATTTATTTAAGTCTTCTGAAATTGTTTCAGTAATATAGTTGTGTTGACATTTATTCATGTCTTTATATTTTGAAATGTTTGTCTGTAATTGTAAGTAAATTTCCTGATTATAGGAATAATAAATTGTTTCCTCGCCTTTTCCATTTTTCCTTTTTCATGCATGTTTCAACGTGAATTTAATGCCATCAGCAAAAAAAAGTTGGGACAGGTCATGGTGGCCACAGTACTGTTTCAAAAACAACGTTTCTGTTTTCCATTTATTATTATTCATTTGGTAATTTTAAAAAAACTCTGTTTGTATATACATTTTTATGTGTGTTACATTTTTGAAATAACTGGTTCCTGTATTTAATTTATTTTTTATTGTTTTTCATTGTTTATATTTATTTGTCAATATAAAATTATTTGCATAACCAAGAACGGCTGATGTTAGAAACCTCTTGTGTTTAAAAGCTCAGTTATTGATCAGCAATAATAAATAAAATGAGTAAAATAACAAAAAATAGGAAGTCTGTATTCTTTCCTTAAAACTTAAACTATTTTTCTTTAAATAAGATTTTTTTTATTAATATGGCATGAACAATAATAATTTGCTACGTACCTTGTGATCCTTTATTAAGAATAATTTCACACACAGGTGAGTCCTGTTGTTTAAAACTGTGCAAATGTGGCAAATAAAGAGAGCGTGTTTAATTGAAGAATAAAATGAATCAAATACATTTCTTCAGGGTTTTGATGTAACTGAGTACTTTTTAAATGAATGACTCATTCCTGTCCAACGTCTGACGTTCAAAGATCACGTAGTGAGTCTTGCTGCTTGGAAAACTGATTAGTTTCCGTGATATGGCCCAGTAGAGTCAAGATTTTAATAAATAAACATTTTTTTAGAAATATGTCAACATTTCACTTTTTAAGTTTTGTTTTGAATTTTTTTTTTTTACCCAACACACGATTTAAACAATTCATTGAATATCAAAAGTATTGAATTAATCAACTTACACCCTCACATATTTCTGAGATATCTCTCTCTCTCTCTCTCTCTCTCACACACACACACACACACACACACACACATGCACATGCACATGCACAAAGGACCTCTCTCTCTCTAATTGGATTGAGACATCAGGAGATGTCAATCAAATGTCTTTACAAACCGACAATCTCTTCAAAAAGCCATTATGTACACCAACGGACCCCGGGGGCCAATACACACACACACACACACACACACACACACACTTGTGCAGCGAGAAAGGAAAGGAAGGTAATAATTAGTTGTTGGTGGTTTGATGGATCTCCTGACACCTTGAGGCCACAAGAAAATGTTCTCACAGCTCTCAGCTTTTTGTGTTGTGTCCTGTGTGTGTGTCTGTGTGTGCATGACTGATAGCCAGACCTGTCCCTTCTCACTACCCAGAAGCCTCCTCTGCCCTCCAGGCAACCAAAAGAATAACGGCTGGAGTACTGCTCCACTGTGGAAATGAACCCGTAACCCTGACAGACTTGTGTTCAGTACCTTGACTGTAATGATTAATCTGTCTGTGTCAGGAACAATTTGGAGATTTAAAACTCAAGAATGAGGACATTTTGTGGGGGAATATCTGGTTATTTCTTTCCCTGGGATAGAGCTTCGAAACACTGTTGGACTGTTTACATTTGGTTTTAGGGCTCAGACCAAAAAAGGTTTGTGACCCCTTCACAATAACCAGAACTTCTGGTCCTAAAAACTCCAATTTTCATCTAAGTCACAGTTGTAGACTAATAAAGGACAATGACAGTTCTACCTTTTCTGTCTTTATTGAACATGTTGGGTGCTCACTTTCAATTTAGAAAAAGTTACTTCTTATCAGGTGCCGTCTTTATGCTGCACTATAAACTGTTGTTTTGAGTTAGTGCTAGTGTATAAAAGTAGGCCATACAAAGTCAGGGTTAATGACAAAATAATTTTTTCTCAGCACTGTTTGGCTGGTTTGTTGCCAAAGAAACATCTACCACTTGTTTAACTATGTCCACTAAATTAGAATTGTTAAAATAAAAGCAAAGTGGCTGAAGTAAGCCACTATTCTCTAAAACAAAAGACCACGTCTTTGCTCTTCTAGGAGGACATTCCATAGCCTCACTAGACAGGAATGTTTAAGCTAAGATACACTTAATTTATCCTAAAAGCTGGAAATTTATTGTGTTACAGCAGCAAAAATGTAAAAAACAGTGAAACTCAATAACATCAGTGCAGCATCACAAAGCCAAATAGCTCTGAAAGGTAAAAACTCATTCTAAGTGAGAATCTCAGTAAATCACAATCTAAATATTATACAATGAATACATGTGTTGTTTTCTGGGGGAGAATAGAGCCAGCCTCTCAGCATAATGCCAGGAAAAGAAAACAGTTTTTACCCAAAAATTCACAACACTGTGATATAAAAAGGATTCTCTACACAGACACGATCTGGGAAGCACGGTGGAGGGGGCATCTTGGTTTGGGACTGTTTTGATACCTCTGGTTCTGGACACTGCAGGCACTTAGAGATTTTCAGAGCCCTGACCAAACGTGAGCCGATATGGCCCAGAAGAAAAGTAGACCACATTTGATGAGGACATAAATGCAAAAATCTTAATTTTTTTTGTCCCTAAGGTCAAGAATCATTTGGTTTTTTTAAACAAGGGACTAAAAGTTACAAATTGTTCCTTTCTGTCCCATCCAGGAAACAGAATTTAAGGAAATTTCTTGTTGTGATAAGGATGGAAGTTAGCAGGAACACTAGTTCATTAATGGCTAGGATAACGAAATCAAGTGGGGGTTTTTTTTGGTTTGATTCTGTCATGTTTCATCTTCTACTTGGTTGTTGTTTTGGCTTTAGCTCACTCTGAGGATTTTGTACTCGTTTGTTTGTGGATCTGCTTGATGCAGCTTCGTTCTTTAACCTCCTAAGGCCCGAACTCTTCCACAGCATGCATTTCTAATTTCTCTTTGATATTTGGGCATATTGGGGCCCGATGAATGTAAAAACAAAGAATTTCCAGATTTTTTTTTTACCTTATTTTTGTTTTTAAGACAAATATGAGACACAAATGAGGATATTCATTTAAAATTTTGATAGAACAGTAGCAGTATAATGTCCTCGTAAGTGGATATCAGCCCATGTAGAGCAAAATTGAGTATTTTGGTCAAAATAACCAAAAATGTGATGTCCACATATGTGGACGGCAGGCCCTAGGAGGTTAAGAGAGATGTTGTTTCTGTGGCTGCTTGGGACTTGGGAAAGTTGATTCTTCTTTCATGTCATGTCCTACCCAACTAGAGGAGATATAACACATGACGAAAGAATCTTCACAACAGGCAAATGTTTCTGACCATCAGATTCATTTTTGCTTTAAAAATAGCTCATCCTGGTATTATACTATAAGATACTGAAGAGTGAAATATCTTGAATAAACTTTATCCAATTAATGTCCATGACAAAGTTCGACTATGTCCAAAGGTGTTTGTATAAATTAGAACTGAGTTTATACATATAGTCTAACTTGTCATCTAATCTCTCTGTTTTGAGCATCAAGTCATTTGTTTGGGGTTTTTTTTTTTTTTTTTTTGCTTTTTCCCCCCCCCTTTTTTTGTTCTTAAACTTTTCAAAGTGCTAGAAAGTGATTTACGTCAGTGTGTCTTCCTAAGAGCTGCAGTAACTCTCTCACAAGTTTCTTTCAGCAGCTTCCTTATTCACAAGGCATCATGTCACATATTAGATTTATCTTTACACCAGATGCCTTTCTTGAGGAAACTCCAAAGGGATTCTTGTCTTCTCCTGGGAACAAACTCTAGAACTTTCACTTGTTAGGCAAATGAGTAAACGACTACACAATGGAGCCAGCGCTCTCCCATAAGTGTGAGCTTTCTAATTCTGACTGATCGCTCACAGAGGGCCCTGCTTGTTCAACCATGCAGACACTCTGCAGTCTAATGCCCATACAGTAGTACTTAAACATGATTCAGTCAATTCCCGTTTCTTTCAGCCAAGAGCAACGCTTAGCATGTTGAAACTAAACATGCCACCTTAAATCATATTGTCACAACCCTGGAACAACATGTGACACAAACTAGCAGCTGCAGATGTGTTTCCTAACAGACTGTCAGAAAGCATCTGCTCAGCAGTGCTACACCGGAGGGTTCAGTTATCTCTATAGGTCAGTGGTCTAATGAACTACAAACTCTTGGGCCTGTATATCCTCCCAAACAGTGTCATGCAAAAGTGAAAGTAGATGGTGATTTCACTTTAAACAAAGTAGAAAGGCAGCGATCTCCTGCATTAGAATTGAATGCTGAAATATTTATGTGAACTCTATTTATGTGGATTTTTTATTTTTCATATTGATGTTTGTAACTTCTATAATTATACAAGAGTGACTTCTCTTTCCCTTCAGGAATTTAATTGTAAGTAAGGTGTTGTGTTTCCAGGTATTCCTGTATGTGTCGAAGCCCATTGCTGCTACTAAAATAGATCATGTGAGTTAGGCGTGAATTTTTCTTTGAAGTCAGTAATCTTTTTAAGTCTGGTAGCTATGATAACTGTTTTCTTTGTTTTGCTTACTTTTCTTTTATTTGAAAGTGTTGACTGTTTCACCTCAGTTTTTAAAAATTTTCTGATAGGTTATTTACTTCAGTAAGTCATACTTGTTCTTTGACCTTTTTTTATCTTTCCAACCAATTTGACGAGCTAATTTTAAACTTTTGTATCCTTTGATATTTTTTTCATGTTAAACTTTTAACTTTTTAACTCATAGTTTTGACTGTTCTCACAGTATTGAATTATTACATCATGAATTTGTTAAATTTTTCTTCTTGACAAAGTTGTAATATTTATATGAAAACATTTTTAAAGTGAATGTTTTGGGGGGGTGGTTAATCACTGCAGACAGTATTTTCTTTATTGGCTTTAACAGGCTTCCTTAAATGTGGCACTCAAAAAAAAAAGAAATTTGGGCCAAGTTATTGTGTAAGTTAATCACACACACACATTCACGTTTAATTTGACTCAATCTCACACTTAGTCACAAAACTATAGGACTGCTTTTGGAAATTATTGAAGATAATGTTACTGATGTGTTTTTAAGAGTTTTGTCTTTAGCAAGGACCAGCGGGCTTCAAACTGAGTCAAAGTATGGAGAGAAACACTAATGGATTATCCTTTTGTCATGTAGAATGATGCTAGCATTATCCTCAGATAACTAACTTAAGCTTAGTAACTAAATGCCTTCATGAAAGAGATACACGTAAGTCTGTTTGCTTAGCTGCATGTTAACATGTCATCATGTGTACACTTCTGTTAGTTATGAACTGTATGTCTCAAAGTGTGGGTTCGTGTGTGTGCGTATGTGTACATGTGTGTTTTGGGGCCACCTGCTGTGTGTATGCCTGTTCAGCTGCTCTCCCACTGAGTCTGCAGCCAAATAATACTTCATTAAAATACCAATAAATACTCAAAAAATCACTCAAACACCCAGGGAGAAAGAAACTTAATTAAAATACCAATAAGCAATTAACTTAATTTCATCACCCAATAAATAACCAACTTCATCAAAATACCAGGCAGGAGCCAACTTCATTCAAAAACATCCAATCAAACTGTGTCAATGGAGTGTGTACTGGTGTGGATTGTGTTTGTGCAACATCCTCCCCGAATATGTGTGTGTGTGTGTGTGTGTGTGTGTGTGTGTGTGTGTGTGTGTGTGTGTGTGTGTGTGTGTGTGTGTGTGTGTGTGTGTGTGTGTGATTTACATGGTAATAACCCGGCCATGCTGTGGAAGTTTCTCTCCCTGGAAGATGAGATCCGTTTCATTCTCCCACCGTTCATCCCATGTTCATCTCACAGCTGGACTTTTGTCTTTCTCCATCGCCTCCTCTTTCCTCTTTTTCTGTCTTTTGTTTATTTTCTTTATCCGCTTGCTGTCTCTCACATGCTAATGTGGGCTGAACAACTGGTATAGAGGAAATGGAGAGAAACATAAAACGACACAAGGTTGAATCTATAGATGTTACTGAATAGGAATACGAGAGAGAGAGAAGAGAGCGCGAATGTTAAAGACCCTTAAATGTTAATATGTATATTTATATGAATGTTAGATTCAGATTCAATTCAGATTCAACGGTGTAATGATATATAACAAAATTATAATGTTCTTGTACATCTAGAAAAATAAGTGTAGGTTACAAGAAGCCCATGTTACGAATACTAAAGTTCTTCGTTTATACAAATGAATTCCCCACTCGCCTCTCGGGGCGGTCTTTATCCTTCAAGCTCAGGTCCCAGAGGGAGCTTAAGGGTCCTGCGCAGTATCTTTGGTGTGGCTAGGACTGCGGTCTTTTGGAAAAAGATCTTGGATGTTGATTTGCTGGAACCTAACTAGCCTAGCTTGGGGGTCACGGCACTGAGTGCTCCGATCACTGGAGCATATATATATATATATATAGAGAGAGAGAGAGACAGCGAAGAACTCTAGCTAGCTAACCTGACATATTTTGGGTGAAAGGATCGCCCTCACACTGGAATTACTGTGTTAACTGTTAAAAACTGTTATATATCTATATAATATGTAACCTTTACATGATTTTAAAAATATTTTTGTACTCTTTCTTTTAACCTTTATTGATATTCAAATGCTTAGAATATGTATTTCAGAAACTAGCGAAAATATATATGGTTCAGCCAGTCTGGAAGGACTATATATTTGATTTGTGATTTTTTTATGAATTCTAAATTACACTGCAAGTCAATGGAAGGTGCCAAAAAATAGGACTGATATGAGATCGACAGCTAGTTTTTATTAGCAGCATAGCATAAGCTAGCTTAGCTTGAGGAAACTGATATGTGCAAGTGAGCAGTGTGCAGTGATCTAGATCGAGAAAGGTTAGAGTATCTACTAGAACAAGAAGACTCAGTGATTAATGGTATAGGTGTGAGTTTTGCATTTCAACACTTAGTGTTGTTTTGTTATTTACGCTACCTGAGCGCTCAAAGTGCTTTATTCAACTTGCCTCATTCACCCATGCATTTTTTTTCTATGCTTTTCATTTAAAATTTACACACCTATGGATATATCACTGAGCAACTTGGGCACACAGACTGGAACCACCAACCTTCCAGTTAGTAGGTGACATGCCCTAGCTCCTGAGCTACAGCCACCCCTTTTTAAAATAATTGCCACTGGAAGGAAGAGTATTGCCAGGGTTGCAATAGAAGTAATGCCGAGATAGCCTGTCAGTAAGGGAAGTGAAACAAACTGATATTAGTGATCATGTTGAGATTTTTAGGTTTAAAAAAGAATTTAAGCGGAGTATCATCAGCAGAACAGTGGACAGAGAAAAAACTGGGTTAGACATAGTGAAAACAAAATAGGTCCAAGGGCCGATCACTGAGGGATTAAACATGCAGCGTGTAGCGTTAGGAAAACCTAAAATTTGTAGCCATGAAAATGTAAAATTAGTATGAAAAATCATTATATAAGACATTTCAATACATTACAGAGCTACCAATCAACCAATTAAGTGTAATACGCTTAATTAATAATCAGCCATACTTATCCCTAAAAATCTTAGAAACATGGTGACTAACCAGAAACTAACACTTGGCGTTACCTTGGATTCTATCACTGTGATTAATTTTGGAGTCATTTTTGACAGGGATATTTTTCTCAATGCACTTACTAAACAAAAATGAAGGATGCTTTCTTGCATTAGTGCAGCAGGTGTAAAATTAGAAACATCCTGCCTCAGAGTGATACTTTATGCATTTATTACTTCTAGGCTGGAGTATTATAATTCATTATTATCAGATAGTCCAAAAACCTCCCTGAAAAGCCATCAGTTGATCCAGAATGCTGCAGTAAGAGAGAACATATTACATAATCTATGTAAATACTGAGTTACTGTATTAGCCTTAATTTAAGTCTATTCAGATTTCTGTGAATTCAGAAGTTTCAGATATTATATATTCAAGGACAAGAAAATGACACAGGAGAATTAACCAGATCAGATACTGGTTTTGACTGGAGAGTATTGGGAAGAGAGTCTTTTACAGTTTTTGCATTACATGCTTTTTGAAGTTTTAATTTTGTGGGGGATAAAAATGTTTGCGATTCTTTTAGAGTCTGTCCACACTTGTGTTTGGCGAGCCCAGTTTAACCTACAAGAATTTCTTAACATTGCTTTTTGTTGCCACAGAGGTAGAAAGTCATGACTGAATACGGGTTTATAGCTTGAGGGATGATGTCTCTCTTCCCCTCAATCAACATTAGAGGGATGTTTTGTAATCAAAGTCATGCTTCAGCATTAATGTAGATATTTAAATATCTTATGTTGCCACTTTTCCATTTGATAAGGACAAAGGGGAAATATCAGATATATATTTTTCTTAAAACAATATTTAAAAACTAATCTTAATTGTTGCTAACTAATTTTATACTGGCTGATAATGACCACCTAATCATTTCAGCTCTGCACAACAGTCTGGTTTCTGGAAGCCTGTGGAATAAGAAAAGTGGCATAAAGGTTAGTAAGGATCCAACAGCACATTGCCCACAGTACCACCCGGGAAGATTAATCTGTCTGTGGAGACAAAAAAGAGAAAGAGGGATGAAATAAAAGCAGAAAAAGATGGAAATGATCCATCTGCAAACTGTGGAGAAATACACACACACACACACACACACACACACACGCACACGCACACACGCACACGCACACTCACATGCATACAGAGTAGGAGGAACATTGAAAGTGTCAGGAAATAACAAGGGGCCGAGTCATTTAATTTGACTTCATGTAGAGGGTGTGCGTGCATGTGTGTGTGTGTGTGTGTGTGTGTGTGTGTGTGTGTGTGTGTATCATGCAGGTGTGTTTCAATCTCGTCAGTGGGTTACAGCGGATCACAGTTCGCCGACATGACTGATAATCAAGTCCCCACACTTTTTACATGGAGAGAAAGAGAAGGAGAGTTTTAGGGGTGACGGGTGAGTGCAGCTCATCTCAGGTGACAGAAGATAATGAAGCTTGGTCGTCTCCTGTGTTTGCAGTGCAGGCCAACAGGTGGAGCCCACACTTTGAGAGCAGCAGGACTACCTAGAGGTACATAGTGGCAACAAAACGAAATGAAAACACTGCAAGCCAAATCCAGAAGTTGCTGAGGTATGCAAACCAACTCCACTGAGGTTGCAAAGGTTTATGTGAACATGAATTTTGACATTAGATGGTGAATGCTGATATTTGTAGCCTGACATTACAGTGTGGCTTGCAGTTCTTCTAGAGCAACAAAACCTTTCCAGTAGAGTACAGTTGTATATCTGTCAATGGGTTTTTAATAAACTGCTATCCAAGTTTCTCAGGAAAATCTACAATGTTACAAAAAATAAAGCAAGAGAAAAATCATTGCATGGATCTCACTGTATCTAAATTAGAGGGGAAAGACATAAGGCAAATGCTTTCGAAAACAAGATATTAAAATCAAATATGGTATTATCAGGACTTTTTTTAAATGGAGAGGCATGGGGAATAATGATATCTGAACAGAATTACATGCAGCATAGAAAATATTGGTCATCATTTTTATTGGAGTTCATGAACAGCCCTGTACTCTTCAATCCCAGTGGGGTACCCAGGAACTTGTAACTATACTTGTATGCCCACTGTTTTGCCTTCTGGGAATTCCGTATCTTCATGCAGATTACTTTCCCTTTATTTGCAGCTATCCAGCCACGCTTATCCAGTCAAATGAGAAATCCTAGTGGCCTCACTGATGGTCACTTGCCCACTTACCTTAGAGCTGCTCTTATGATCACCAGACACTTGGCGTTGTTGTATGATACCTATTTCTCCACCCTGTCTGCACTCTGTCCTTCATCTCTCTGGTACACTGTCCATTGTTTTGGATGGTTTATCCCAGGTATTTGAACTCATCCAACCTCACTACCTCTGTTCTTTGCATCTTCACTGTTACACCTGTCCCCTTGTCATTTACAAATACAGGAATAACATTATGACCACCTGTGTAATACCGTGATGGTCCACTTTTTGCTGCCAACACACCCCTGACCCATTGAGGCATGGACTCCACTAGACCTTATGAACATGGGTTGCTGTGGTACCGCAAACCAAAATTATATCAACAGATTAAATTCAGTTCAGTTCAATTAAATCTGATTTTATTTACATAGCGCCAAAACACAACGTTTTATAGAGTAAGGTAAAAACCCCAACAGATCCTTTAAGTCAGTGGTCTCTAACCCCCAGGCCACGTCGTTTGGTACCGGGCCGCGAGTGTTGAGGCTCGGGTGTGAAATGTATGGTTTTCAGGGTTTTTATTGGTTTTTAGCGTTATTTTGTTATAGTTTTTATCGTTAACTCGGTTTTCCTGGGTCTTTTCACGTGTGTTATGAATAAATCTTTTTTTTTTCTGTACCGGTACTAGTTTTATTTTGTTGTATTTATCCGCAACACCTTAAAGGCCGGTCCGTGAAAATATTGTCAGGCATAAACCGGTCCGTGGCGCAAAAAAGGTTGGGGACCGCTGCTTTAAGTCCTTTAAGTTGCGAGGTGGGGTATCCTTGGATCGGACTTGTTTGCCCAGCACATCCCACAGATGCTCATTCAGATTGAGATCTGGGGAACTTTGAGGCCAAGTCAACACCTCATACTTGCTATTGTGCTCCTCAAACCATTCCTGAAGCATTTTTGCTTTGTGGTAGGGATCATTATCAAGCAGAAAGAGGCTACAGCCATCGGGGAATACTTTTTCTATGAAAGGTGCATGGCCTGCTTAAGTAGGTGGTATGTGTCAAAGTAACACCCACATGGATTGCAGGACCCAAGGTTTCCCAGCAAAACATCGCCCAAAGCATCACACAGCCTTCATTAGCTTGTCTTCTTCCCATTGTGCACCCTGGTGCCAGGTGTTCTCCATGAAAGTTAAGCACACGCATTCCAGACATTCATGTAATGCAAAGAAAATGTGATTCGTCAGGCCAGCATTAACATTTCTGCAATCTGAGGAACAGTAGCTCGTCAGTTGGATCAGATCACACAAGCCAGCCTTTACTGTTCATTTACCACTGTTGGACCACTTTTGATACATACTGACCATCTGCAGATCAGAAACAGCCCACAGGAGCTATAATTTTGGAGATTCTCTGACCCATTCATCATCACCATTGCAAACAAGAAGGGGTTCAGGGCTGTCCTTATTCATGCCCTGCACCACCCTCACATACTTCTCTACCACTCTTGAATTTCTCATATAGTACTCTGTCATATACCTTGACCACGTTGACCATGGTGAACCACGTTTTGGTGAAAGAGGGCCCATGTTCAACCTCAGTCTACCATTATCCGGAGAATATTTGGACACCTTACTGGAATGCTGTACATTCCCCCTGGATTGGCTCACCTGCCAAGGACCAACCATTCATCTACAAGGAATGGGTAGTTCTTGGAGAAGTGCCTGGGCTGGTCACACTTCTAAGAGTGACTAAGAGAGACTTAGTGTGAGCCCCATTTGGTGGCCAAACTGTTGTGTCACATGAGGGGAGGTGCTTTTTCCTTGATTCCAGCACTGGCACAGCCACCAATTTGCCGCACCCTGATGGTGGGCCACAGGGATACACTGCCAGGTCATCCTCAGCAGGGGTCACAGCTGCCTCCAGGCTTTCCCAGCTATCCCAGCGTATACCAGCTGCACGAGCCGTGGGTTTGTCATGTCTAGGCTTGTGTTAGAAGATGTTGGACACCATAGTAGAATGCCCACTATGTTCCCAACTCACACACATGAACCCAGTGCTTTAGATTTGCTGTTTTTCCTTATTTCTTAGTGACTTTACTATTTACAGGCATCTTTGCAGATCAATGGAAATTGATCTGCAGTATAATAAAGCAAACCTGGTGTCTACAATAGCAAAAAAAAATAAGCATCTCTGTTACAGTGTGTGATTCTGTTTCCTTGTTCAAATTGTGATTCACTGAACCTTTTTAAGTAGACCATCTGTGGTCTTTCTGAACCTTTATTTTTCAGAGTGTGGCAGGTGTCAGTGGGGCTCCGGGGCACATCACCGTGAGACAGATAGACTAACAGATCCATCTAAGTGAGAATGTAGAATAATGCAATCTGTATGGACAGAGCCATCACAAACGCACCATAGGAAACGGCAAGAATGTAGATAAGGAGGTTATGTGTGAGGACCAATTTATTTTTCTTGGCAGGGTGGGAAGGCCTCTGAGACATGTTTCACATGTCTGCGTGACAGCAGAAGTCTCAATAATGAAATCTTCTCAAACTGTATTTATATCTGAAGACACTCAGGTCCAATAAGGTGACATGTAGAATAATCTCTAGGCTGCCTAGATGATCATGAGCCCCATCAGTGTCTTTGCATCTTCACCTCAAATTTGTTTCTCATAAGGCATGTGAAAAGCACACACCTGGGCTTGTTTTCTCCATGTTCTCTGCATAGCAGACTGCAGATGGTAAGTAGGTGTTGCATAAAACAGGCATGGTAGTTCTCACTTAAGTCTTTTGCAGGAACCAAAGGCTGCTGTGCCACTTGCTCACTGTATGGATAAGTCAAAGTGCATTGTTGGACGGAAGGAGATGCTTAATGCTACCTAAAGGGGCGTAAGTCCTATTTGGACAGGATTTATCAGACCTATAATAGTTACAGCTAAAACAGCCTTGTGTTCTTCCACCAAACTATATGTCATTTAAGTCTTGTCTGCAGCCAAATGTGCAAATTTGAAAGTACATTCTTCCCATATCTGCATTTTATCAGCACTTGTGTAAAAACTGAGGAGTATATATATTTTCTAATATGATGGAAACATGTAAACAACACATAGGTCAATGTGGAACCCGGTACAACATACGTTTGGGCAACCTTGTTAATAGTCATTATTTCCCTGTATAAATCGTTGGTTGTTACAATAAAAAATGTCAGTTAAATATATCATACAGGAGATATTTGTGATATTTGAGAAGTGAAATGAAGTTTATTGGATTTACAGAAAATGTGCAATAATTGTTTAAACAAAATCAGGCAGGTGCATAAATTTGGGTATTGTTGTCATTTTATTGATTCCAAAACCTTTAGAAATAATTATTGGAACTCAAATTGGCTTGGTAAGCTCAGTGACCCCTGACCTACATACACAGGTGAATCCAATAATGAGAAAGAGTATTTAAGGGGGTCAATTGCAAGTTTTCCTCCTCTTTTAATTTTCTCTGAAGAGTAGCAACATGGGGGTCTCAACGCAACTCTCAAATGACCTGAATACAAAGACTGTTCACCATCATGGTTTAGGGGAAGGATACAGAAAGCTGTCTCAGAGATTTAAGCTGTCTGTTTCCACAGTTAGGAACATATTGAGAAAATAGAAGACCACAGGCTCAGTTCAAGTTAAGGCTCGAAGTGGCAGACCAAGAAAAATCTCGGATAGACAGAAGCGACGAATGGTGAGAACAGTCAGAGTCAACCCACAGACCAGCACCAAAGACCTACAACATCATCTTGCAGCAGATGGAGTCACTGTGTGTTGTTCAACCATTCGGCACACTTTACACAAGGAGATGCTGTAAGCAAGAGTGATGCAGAGGAAGCCTTTTCTCCGCCCACAGCACAAACAGAGGCGCTTGAGGTATGCTAAAGCACATTTGGACAAGCCAGCTTCATTCTGGAATAAGGTGCTGTGGACTGATGAAACTAAAATTGAGTTATTTGGGTATAACAAGGGGCGTTATACATGGAGGAAAAAGAACACAGAATTCCAAGAAAAACACCTGCTACCTACAGTAAAATATGGTGGTGGTTCCATCATGCTGTGGGGCTGTGTGGCCAGTGCAGGGACTGGGAATCTTGTCAAAGTTGAGGGACACATGGATTCCACTCAGTATTAGCAGATTCTGGAGACCAATGTCCAGGAATCAGTGACAAAGCTGAAGCTGCGCCGGGGCTGGATCTTTCAACAAGACAACGACCCGAAACACTGTTCAAAATCCACTAAGGCATTCATGCAGAGGAACAAGCACAACGTTCTGCAATGGCCATCTCAGTCCCCAGACCTGAATATTATTGAAAATCTGTGGTGTGAGTTAATCTGTGGTGTGAGCTGTCCATGCTCGGAAGCCATCAAACCTGAATGAACTAGAGATGTTTTGTAAAGAGGAATGGTCCAAAATACCTTCAGCCACAATCCAGACTCTCATTGGAACCTACAGGAAGCGTTTAGAGGCTGTAATTTCTGCAAAAGGCGGGTCTACTAAATATTGATTTCATGTCTTTTTTTGTGGTGCCCAAATTTATGCACCTGCCTGATTTTGTTTAAACAATTATTGCACACTTTCTGTAAATCCAATAAACTTCATTTCACTTCTCAAATATCACTGTGTGTGTCTCCTATATGATATATTTAACTGACATTTTTTATTGTAACAACCAACAATTTACACAGGCAAATAATGACTATTAACAAGGTTGCCCAAACTTTTGCATCCCACTGTATACTCTGAAGTCATCAATGTGCTATTTCAGCCGATAACTGTTAGGACATAGACTGTTAGGAACAAGCAAATGTAGGTGAATTACCTGTTTGAATTACCTTCTCCGCTCAGCCTTGAGACCCACTGCAAGTCAACAAAACCAAGATTTAGAAGCCTTTTATCACTATTATTACAGAGTCGCTACACCTTCAGGCACAAAGAGAAACAAAGAACAAACATAGTCATTCACACTGTAAATATAAAATGTTAAATATATGAAAACCTTATAAATATATCAAGTATATACAAAGTATGGTGAAAAGATCATGAGGTAACAAAAGGTGGTCCTGCTAGTATTTCACAATGATCTCACCAACAGCACTTGATATATTACTACACACTGTGGGCTACAGATTAAACCACTGGATGTTTATATTGATTGGGAAACATCTGTAGATTATTTGAATTATTTAAATGCATATTCCAATCGTCTCATTGGAAATTGTTGTATTTATTTAAAATCTCATTATTTTGAGCCCCACCTAAAGTGTATAGAAGGATTACTGAGTTGCATTAAAATCATATTTTCTAGCTTTCTGGTATTTTAAAGGCGTAATAATTCATCAACAATATATCAGTAAGGTAAAGACACAAATCTTGAAGACTTTATAAGCATCAATTGAATTTATTAGTGACATCCACTTTTCTGGTTTACTAAGTACTCACACACTGTTACACCTCAGGCCACATCCAACCATTCATGTCACACTTTATTCTATGCCTTTACCTGTCACACACCAGTGCATCCATTGGTGTTTGAAATCTTACCCAAGGACAAATCAGTATGCAAACAGGAGAAGCCAGGCATCGATACGTTGGCCTTTTGATTACTATACATGCCCCTCCACCAGCTATAACCATAGTGGCGTCTGCAGAGTCTTCTTTTAAGACTCCATGTTGCCTAGTTCATTTAAGGCCCAGAGAAACTCTGAAGCTTGTTGATTCCTCTGAGTTTCCTCCACCGTCTGCAGACCTCCGTCTATTCTGACCTTGTTTTGTTGCGTGTTTCAGTTTTGAAATACCCTCCTCATCTCCTCTCCTCTCACATACACAAAACCTAACAGTGGCACATCCAACCCCATCGCCTTCGAAAACAGTTTCACATAATTATCCCGCCGCACCAAAAGTCTGTTTTCTTTTCTTGTGGGAAATTGCTGTGTATCGCTGAAAATCCATTGAAAGCTTCAGACAAAGAGGAGAAAAAGCAACTGTGGCTGCAGCCTGGATTCCTCCACACACACACACATTGTCCATTGTCTTCTCCCCTATTATCAAAGCCAACAGTGTGGCTTTTTTTTCCCTCTCCTGTGTGTGTTTTGTAATGGCGGTGGAGCCGACACCCAGTGGGAGAGCCTGCCTGCCTGCAGGGGGACAGATGGGTGTAATTATGTTATTTTTTACCTCCTCCAGGAGCTGGCTGCCAGCTCGGGGAAATTAGCATCACACCTGTGTGTAATTGGCTAAATTAGCTTGTCGAGCAGCAGTGCTGAGACAGAGGTGGACGATAAGGTGTGTGTGTGTGTGTGTGTGTGTGTGTGTGTGTGTGTGTGTGTGTGTGTGTGTGTGTGTGTGTGTGTGTGTGTGTGTGTGTGTGTGTGTGTGTGTGGAGGGGCTGGAGGGGGGGAGGCAGGTAAAATCAGCGAGGAGTTGTTTAGTGTGTGTCGGAGAAGAGGCTGTCAGGGGAGCAGAGATGTCACACCTGCAATGGAAAATGTCACCCAGCAGCTCCGCGCACACACACATACACTCTGATACACAGTCACGCAACAGAAAGACACATTAAAGGACAAACTCGGGGAAAAAGACACAAAACAAACAGCACACACAGGCAGACAAACAAAAACAGAGGAAGATATAAACACACAAACAGTGAGCAGAGGCAAAGGAGGCCGGATACATAGGTTTAAACACACTCACACACACAGTTTTTCTCCTGCAAATCTCTTATTGTAGTCTAGAAAAATATGGGAAAAAGGAAAAGATCGTCTTAATGCATGCAGAGGACGTGTTTCACAAATGGACCAGGGGCCTATTCCACTCAAACGGGTTCAACAAAGCCCGAGTTTAAAAACGAAAATCTGAGTTAATCAACTCTGTGATCGGAGTCTTCGGTTGGTTCAATCAACTCTGAGTATGTTCAACCTGAGGTGAACCCGTGCATGAGCAGAGAAAGAAAGCCATCATCAGTGGAACTTGATACCACGATTCACCATGGCAACGGGTAAATAAAGAGCAGCACCTCCATTTTAATCCAGTGGAAAGAGGAATATTTGTCAATACAGACCAAGATGTTTATCTTAAAAAGCAGGAGGAGGAGAAAACAGCAATTTCAATTTACTTGGTCCATTCTGTCGCTGTCACACACAACAGAAAATTAGCGGGGAAAAAAACAAAATTTCCCCATCTCACATTGTAAGTACGCTGTGCTTTTTGGGGAGCAGGTGGGATTATGGAGTGACTTAACCTGATCTAACTTCCAGCCATTTTACAGGAAAAGAGACACAAATTATGTTTTCACTCATTTTAAGTATCCCATAAATCATTTTTTGGTAAAACAAACAGTATTTCTACATCTTACATTATAAATATGCTTTACTTTTTCAGAGTAGATTAGTCTTGCCTAGTTTTTCTTTATTTTATATTCATTATGTTGACATACTGTACATGATGGATTTTCATTTTTTCAAAATTACTTCCAGTAGAATGTGTGTCTCCTTTCCTCTAAAATACCCAGAATTTAGGCAAGGTTTAGTTACTCCACAATACATTCTGCACCCTAAAAAGTATAGTTATGATGAAAATGTTTGTTTTTCTGCTAAATTACACAGTACTGAAATTATGTAGTACTTAAAATTAGTCACTTCAATTTACTTATGGCATAATTAATTCTTTATTTCCTGTAACACCATGACTTGTTACGCCCTTGTCCTAGTACCTACTTTCAAGTATTTGCATCTTAATATAATTACATTGTAATTTCAGATACAGTACATTGAAATTCCATTTAATTACAGCAGAACTATGGCATCAATCGTGGGCCATATTATAAAGTGTTATCAGTTATTGTTTAATGTTCTACAGTGTAACCATTTAGAATGTGATTGAATATAAACTGAGTGACTCTTAATAGTAAGGGGTCAGTCATGGTAAATTTAACTAAAAAACATCAGAGTAGCTTTCCAAGTGTTTAATGAATGTAGAATTGCAATTCGTTGCAATTACAGACTATGTAACAACAAAATAAGACTCTGTGAATGGATCTAAAATCTGTCCAGATGAGATTGAGGCACAAAGTGTCTGGAACCAAACTGATGATCTGGTCATTTATCATAGCTCTGACTCCAAGTGGGTTTAAATCAGTGATGTGTGACCACATTAAAACAGCAGCCCAAAGGTTGTGATACATAAAAGTAACATACAGAGCCGTCACATCGGGTGTTTTGTTGATAAGATATAAATTGTGCTCACATTTTCTAGCCATAACTCACCTTTTTTTAATGTTCTGTTTCTGCAGCCTGACAATTTAACCATCTGCTATATTAAAGGAAATGACAACAGTGTTTTATTGTTTTTAAACTGCACTTAGGTGCCATGGCTGCTAAGGTTCGATGGTCTGGAGAGGGGAGGCATTTGGCACTGGGGGTGTAGTTAAGACTGGCACGTCTAAAACCTCTAAGCCACCTAAAGTATTAGATGGTCTAGCGCTCGTAACATGAAGAGTCCAGTGTACTTTGTTGTTTTGTTGAAGGAATCATGTCTGGCGGGTGGGAATATCACTGATTACTCGTGCTTCTTCTATTTGCCTATAACTTTCTTTCTTAGGGCTGCAGCACACCTGACTATAAAGCAGGCCTGGCTGGTCCTCTCCCAGAGGAACTGGCAGGTCTCTTTCCCTGGCTGTCTGAATTACAGTTTGTTGTCTTTATTTTGTTTCACATTCATTCATCTAGCAAGCGCTCAGATATTAATACAATGACTTCCACACAATCTTATAATATTGCTTGTTTTCTTTACTGTGTTTAATTGAAAAACTGCGTTTGGTCTCCCTTCTTTTCTAAACACTTGGGATCTGAGCAGAGACATAGGTTTGCATTGTTTTCATCTGAGTGCAGCCTGATATCTTCCAGTCCTGTCTGCAGTCAGAGCCCGGATGTAGAGCTTTGTGGGAGATCTCAGGTTTGCTTCTTTCCCCCTTCTGAAAACAAAATTTATTGGCTTATCTTTTACATTCTCAGTGCATTTTCTGTATGGTATTCTATTGATTCTTGTATTGTGACAATTATTGGTGCTTTTTATCACATTTTTAATTTCCTGCTTTAGCTAGCAGCGCTCTATAACCTTGTTCAGAAAGAAGCTTTATTTGGCTTGATGTATTGCATTTCTACAGAATTCGCTGCTGTACTGGTTCCTCGTGCCCTCTCCTAAATCCAGCAAAATAACTGAAGATCTGCATGGACTTCCTGTCTTTTATGCTTCTGTTGCTGTTGCTGACTGTTTTTAATAAAGATAAACACAGAAGCAGACACTGAAAAAAAGTCTCTGCTGTCAAACAGCAAAGTCATCATAACTGGTCATGCTCTGTCATGGCCAATCATGACAAATTTTGAATATGATGACCATATTCCTTAATGACTCAAGACAAGCAAGTGGAGTCATAGATGCATGGGTCTCAGTCGTTTTGTGATGGTCACAAATGAGAGAAATCTGACTTTGCTTGTTACCCTCTCAAAAATATAATAATAATGGAACTATTTTCATCAGTGTAGTTTGACTGAAAATATTTGATTAGCAATTACAACATATAATCTACAACATTAGAGCAGTGCTTTATTTTGAGCAAGCACCCAGGCTCAGAAAGGGACAACCAAGAAATAAAAAAGGCATGAAAGGTGCACATAAAGCTTCTTCTATGGCCTTTAGATTTGAAGTGTCAATCATGCCAGAGGCTGAAACGGTCCCACCAAAGGGTTCAGTTCAGAAGCCTTTGTTTTTTTGCAAAGTGAAATATTGTCACTGAGTACTCATAAAAAATACAGCTATTGCTGCTGTTGTTATCACCTTGAGTAACAGTGAAAATGTCTCGTAGTTCAAAGTATCTTAGATCTAAAAAAGTTGTGTGAAAAAGTTGTTGCTTACTTCCACCAAAGCACTACAATCTGTGCACTGTAATGTACATGTAACTACAGCGAATTCAATAAATGAGCCACACACATTATTACATTATTACCCCAATATGTTTATTAAAGTGCTGTTTTTTGGAAGGGATTGTGTGGCCCAAGAATTAGTGTTCAACCTTTCTCTGGATGTTACCTCACGTTTAACATGCTGGTGAACAAGCATTACTCTATACAGTAACAGAGCCTTTTACTGATTGGATAAAGAAAACAGCTCATTAGAACAGCACTAATAGTCAGTCATGTCTGACAACATGGCTTCCTGTCTTGCTGGTGTCAGCTGCCTGCCTGTTTGGCACTCTCAGAGATTATTAGGCCAGTACACATGGATGGTTCCTAGATTTTTTTTCCAATATCTGTAATTAAATAGCATGTTTCTCAGTAATTGCTACAGATTACAGTTCTATTTATTATAACTTAACAGTATAACTCTGGCAAAAAATAATCTCTTGCCTCAACATGATTTCATCTGATGAGAAACCATTTGAATACATAGCAAAGCAGTGCATGATATTTGCATAATGGCATTTGTAGTGTTTTCTGGCTGGTGCCTGCAAACCAAAATCAGTTTTGTTGTCACCTCCTACTGGTCACATCAGTAGGCTGTCCCTCTCTGAGTCTTGTTAATTAAGCTGGAGGTTACTTCCTATTAAAATGGATTTCTTCCTAACCACTGTCACCAAGTGCTTACTCATGGGGGTTGTGTGATAGTTGGGGTTTTTGTCTGTATTATTGTAGCGTCTTCATCTCACAACATAAAGCACCTCAAGTTGACTGTTGCTGTAATTTGGTGCTATATGAATAAAACTGAAATGAAATCGAGTAGTTGTGTTTTCAAGGCATTCAATTCAGTTCGAGTAGCAAATAGCAATTTAAAGTAAACCTGTCAGTCTTATTAAAGTTTAATATCACAGGCAGTGTTACCACAATTTAGAAAGTGCATTCCTTTACCCAGATGTCGAGTTATTCATTTATGGAACCTGGCATATCTAAGACAGCTTTGTTACAAATCAAGCATATTTGAGCCGTTTTGGCCCAAAGATGGCTCAAACATCTGTGCTTAGGCTGACTTGACCAGATGATGAGATAACAATACAGTTAGACACAAAAACAGTGTGTTATGGGTTCATTTGTTTTTGTTTTTGTTTTGATGTTTTGGATGCCAGAGTGAACGGTTGTCTGTTTCTCTGTGTTAGCCCTGTGCAGGACTGGTGACCCATGATGAGTAGTTAAAAATAATGGATGGATAATAAATAAAAAAGAATTGAAATAGATGTACTGATTTGGTAGTGACGCGATCAGATTTCAGTTTGGCCATATGTCTTCACGCTCAGTCAGATGCATGAAAACAGATGATGTCAGTACTGAAAAAAATATTTATGCCCAAAACCTTGACTTTAGATCATTTGATTACATGTTTTGTTACATAAAATCATGTAAAATTTTAAAATTAATTTAATCTTGATGGATGAAATGTAACTAATTGGTATATATTCTGTATATACCAAGCATATTTTCATAATGGTTAAATTATTGAAATTAATTAACCACTGATTTTAGATATTTAATTTACATTCATTTTAGAATTACTGAGTACTGTGGAAAATGAAACATACTATTAGTCCAAACAGGCCACAAAATTAAGCTGCAGTCTCAGTAGATCAACTCAGCATATCAAACTACTAAATATCATACAGCACACTATTTAAGCGGCATCACCCTGCACACAGTTTCATCAGTAATTCAAAAATGGGAAAAACTAAAGGAGTAGGGACCAGGACAAGCACAAGAGGATAGATGGATGGATGAATTTGTGTATTAAATCCACCTTCCTAATAGCACCTCATGGTGTCTGCCTTCATCAGCGCATCTGTCTTGAGCATCTGAAACAACATGTCTGGTCTTTTGGCTCCATCTAGTGGTGGCTCCATCTTTATCTCACATTCTTTAAATCTATGGTCTCTGCATGTAAGGCTCTTGCTCCTGCAGTTCTGTTCTGTCTTTTATAAGCATCTTTCATCTGGCAAGACAAAAAACACGACCACGTCTACTTGTATCTTGTAAATATCAACCACTTTGTAGTGTCTTGTTGGGTTGGGCTCTCCTTCAGCAATAGTGGAAGATCTCTAATCACCTAAGAAAATACATCCCCACTTCCAAAAACACTAGCACACTGTGTAAAATATAAATAAAGACAGAATGATCTGTAAATCTTAAAAATCCATATTTTATTGACAATTCACATTTAACTATTTAGAAAAAAAATCAATTCATTTTCAGCTCAAACAAAAATGTTAGGCAAGAGCAAGAATAGGTTGGAAAAGTAAGTAGTACTACAAAGAAACGGCTCGAGGAACATTTTGCTGCCATTTTTGTTAAATGACAACAGGTCAGTAATGTGGTTGGGTATAAAAGAAGGATCTCAGAGAGGCAGGGTTCCTCAGAAGTAAAGATTGGCAGAGCTTCACTCATCTGCAAAAGAAAGCATCAACAAATTATGGAACAACTTCAGAATAATGCTCTCCAACAAAAAAAGATTTATCTCAAAAGAATATCTCATAAAGTGTATTATATCATCACTAGATTCTGATCTGTAGAAATCTGTGTGCAAAGTCAAAAATCAACACTGGGTGATGATTTTTGGGATTTCACGTGGCATTACATGGCATTTCACATGCATTAAAAACAGGCATGATTCTGTCACTGAAATCACAGAAATCACTGTCTGTGGACACAGTTCACCATGCCATTCATAAATACAGGATAAAACTCTGCTGAAATGTTATCATGGCATATTTCACAAATGCTTACCAAAGCTTTAATGGACAATATCAAAACAGAGAAGAGACAGGTGTCGAGAGATCCTCCAGTATGTCCTCTGACGACGAAAGATGGTGCACAAACTGCATTAATGAAGCCAGTGCTTTACTGTGGATGTGCGGCCTACATGCCAGCATCACCATCAAAACCTGGCTCCTGAGAATCACCTCCAGTATCAGTAATGCAGTCAGCTTTCATGGCTTTCTTACATGAAATACTCTTGACAATTTCAACCAATGAAACAAACTGTTAATTTATTTCATCACCTGGAAAAAAAATTGTTTGAGTGCACAAATGTTATAAGGTAATATACAGTGCTGTGAAGAAGTTTTTAGTTTTTGTGTATTTGTCACACTTAAATGTTTCTGATCATCCAATAAATTGTAATATTAGACAAAGATAAAACGCAGTTGATACAAACTGCAGTTTTGAAATGATGATTTCAGTTATTAAGGAAAAAAACATATCCAAGCCTGTGTGAAAAAGTAATTACCACCTAAACAGAATAACTGGTTGTGCCACCCTTGGCAGCGAGAACTGCAATCAGACATTTGTAATAACTGGCAATGAGTCTTTCACAAACCTGTAGAGGAATTTTGGCCCACTCTTTTTTCCAGAATTGTTCTACTTCAGCCACATTGAAGGGCTTTCTGTTTAAGGTCATGCGTCTAAAACTGTTCCGACTTTGATGAGGCCATTCCACAACCTTTTTTCAGAGGTGAAGTTGATGGTGTGTTTCAGATCATTGTGCTCCTACATAACTTGAGTGTGCTTGAGCTTCAAGGTACAAGCTAGTGGCTAGCTATTTTCCTTCAGGATTTTGTGGCAGAGAGCAGAATTCATGGTTCCATGAATTACGACAAATTGTCCAGGTCGTCAAACATCAAAGCAGCCTCACACCAATTACTTTTTGATACAGGGCTGGGTACATTAGGGTGGCTTTTTGTTTTTTCTGAATGAATGAAATCATTTAAAAACTCAATATTGTGTTTACATTTTTATTTTTATTAAACCTTTATTATACAGGTAGACCCACTGAGACTCAATGTGTCATTTAGAAGCAAGACCTGTTCCAGACAAACATATTAAACTTACAACAATAACAGAAACAATAAAATAGCTAAACTTGTCTAATGTACACAGTCATATCAAAGGCAAGAACAAGTTCCCAGTGATGATTTCACAAAAACATTTGTTCGTCTTTTAAAGTCTGCAAGTGAAATCAGTTGAGAGAGCTTCAAATCCTTCAATAATGTGAAGACAGGGCATGGAAAGGAGAACACCTTCTTTCCATGCTCTGTATGAACTGATGGAACAGTGAACGTAATGATGTCCTGAGACCACAGTCTATGACTAAACTGTTTGTGTAACATGTACTCTGATAAATAAGAGGGCAGTAAACCAGAAATAGATTTATAGATAAAGTGATACCAATGAACCATCCTGCGTAAAGCCAATGAGGACCAGTCAACAAGAAAATATAAAGTACAGTGGTGTGTTGAAGGTTTATGGCCAGTTATAAATCTTAATGCCCCATGATAGACAGAATCCAACAGATGAGCACAGGCATTCATGTAAATTATATCACCGTAATCCAGGAGGGGTAAAAAAGTGGCAGCAACAAGTCTTTTCCCTGCCGTGAAAGAGAAACATCTGTTTCTGAAAAAGAACCCCAGCTTCACCCTCAGTTTCTTTATTAGGTGGTCAATGCATAGCTTAAAGGAAAGATTGTCATCAATCACAATACCTAGGTATTTGTATGACGCTGCAGTTTCAATGGAAATGCCTTGAGCAGATACGTACCTCTTCTACCATAAAGGGTGTAAAGGAAAAAGTATTAGTAACTGAGGAACTACCAGCAGAGTTGTATATGTATGTGCTACACAGAATAAGAAGCAACAAAGTGTTTGTTACAACAATTGAGAGTTTTGGTTTTGTCTGACACAGGAGTGGAGTTAATAATTAAGTGAGGAGGTAGCTCTGTGGAATGAGAGTTGACAGAGAGAGACTTTATAGCTTGCCAAAACCTCACCACCTAGGGTCATTTGAAGTGTCAGTGGTTAAAGTCAAAAAGTAGTCACAGTTGGCCTTTCTGCAGCTGATGAAAAAGTGGCCAATCACCATCAGAATCTGACTTTCTCACAGCTGACCAGGCCTGGTTTCTCTCATGTAGGAGACCAGCCAGTTCAGAACTGAACCAGGGGCTCACCCGACCTTTAACTCTGACCTGACAAAAGGGGGCATGTTTGTCCACAAAGTAGATAAAACTCTCTGGAAATATTTCCAAGCTAAATTGACATTGTCAATCAATGTAATATGACACCAGTTAAAACTGAAGAAGTTGTGAAGAAAAGCTTGCTCACTGAAAACTCTTTAAATTTCTTTTTGTGATGATGCGGGGCTTGGAGTGTGAGATATTAATGTTTCCCACAGCACCAATATGCCTGCTTAATGGGGTTGGAACCATCAGTTGCGTTGTGCAGAAGTCAGGTTGGCACACAGCAGACAACCTTATTCCATATTGTTACAAGAAGCAGTCACCTAAGTAAAGAGAAATGACAGTCCATCATTACTTAAGTTCAGTCAGTCCGGAAAAGAGGGTTCCAATAGCAGACACATCTGTGCTAATCAGGCCTTTATGGTCAAATAGCTGCGAAGAAACCACTACTAAGGAAAAGCAACAAACAGAAGAGATTTGTTTGGAGCTATGAAAAACAAGGAATGGGCATTAGACCAGTGGAAATTTGTGCTTGTGTCTGATGAGTCCAAATTTGAGATGCTTCCACTCTGTGTGACTTTGTGCGACGCAGAAAAGGTGAACGGATGGTCTCTACAAGCATGGAGGAGGAGGTGTGATAGTGTGGGGGTGCTTTGCTGGTGACACTGTTGGGGATATATACAACTTTATAACATAAAGCAGTTTTTTTTTCATCCTTTTGTTATATTCCTCCCTAAGAGCCTGTCCCACACTCCAGCCCAGTTGAGGGCGGTAATGGACTTTAGTATACGCTTACCAACCCTTATTAAACACAAACGAAGAAGAAGCGGAAGCGGAAGAAGCTATTTGGCGTTTTGTAGCTAACTTATCAGCTCCTCATGCTATTGTAATTATAGCTCCTCTAACATTTAACATGAATAAGCTAGGTCAAGCACAAGACTTTGAGTCATATGAGATCGAAGAGCCGAGCGACGAAGAGCGGGCCGCCAGCAGGTGCGAGGATAACACGGGTGTTTATTTTTAGGGGCCAGCGCAGCTTTGGCTTTGGGAGGCTAAAGTGCAGATAGCTAGCTGGGAGCTAACATGTAAACAAACTAGAATAGCAGGGAGACTGTGCTGAGCCCCTCTTTACGGTGAATTTATTTTAACGTGACATGGATGTTACTGCTTAATTATGTTTATAGAAAGGCGGCAGATTTTTATAAGTCTAAATGTTGCAGGCAAGCGGGTGAGAAGAAAATAAAATACACGAGTGTAGATACTTATTATTGCCCTAATTAGCCAAGAATTTTCTGGATTTATTATTATGGCGCTAAATTGGAGAAAATTAAGCAAGACGTCATAATTATTAATAGTTATAAGTGATGTCTTGCGATGTCTTGATGTGTCCAAAACTTCAAAAGAACTTGTCTACCTGAAGATCTGAAGTTTATTCATTATTAAAGCAACAAATATGTATGTACCGATGGATGTAGTGAGTACAGGCAACTTATTTTGGTTTTGAGCTAAGCTTAAAGCGACAGTTTCGACGTGGATTCTTGGTTTTCAAATTAAGTGCTTAATTATTTGGTCTGTTAAATACTATACGATAGCACTACATGATATAATGTCACATGTGCAGAATAACATATGAATGGTTACTTCAATTTCTTAATCTTCTGGGTTTGGGAGTCTGTGTTGTTGTCTTTTTTCCTGAAAACTTTCTCCCTGTTTCAGTTCGGAGGATGAGCTGGACGTGCTCCTGAACGGGACTCCGGACCAGAAAAAGAAGCTGATCAGAGAGTATCTAACTGGGGAGAGCGAGTCATCCAGCGAGGATGATTTTGAAAAAGAGATGGAGGCAGAGCTCAGCTCCACCATCAAGACCATGCAGGGAACCTGGGGAACAGCAGCAGGTAACACTCAGCTGCTAGTATTTGTATTTTCTTAGTGATATGTCTGGATTTACTTTTCTATCAACTGATTAGATGGCAGCTATAGCCAAAAGCTGTGTGCAAAGCTTCATCTTAGCTAATTCTAGTCATTGAATGAGCTGACAGTGTTTGTGATGTTGTCGTTTTGAGGATTTTTAATGAAAATATCTTACAAATAATCAGCTGTGTGGTTCATTTATTTGCTGAGTAAAACTTAGCACTCCATCATCTTGTTCAATTATGGCCACTTCTGGCTCCAAAAAAACAACCGGCGTTGCCACTGTTGTTAAGCTGGGCATACACTGTGCGATTTTTTTTTCAGTCACGTTATTCAGCTTCTGCTCAAACTGCACGATTGACTCGCAGGGGTTAGAAGTTCGCAGGTCACGATGCTCACACTATATGGCCCAATGCTCTGATGCAACTTGAGTGCTCACACTGTGCGTCCATAACATGAAGTTATAACGGAAAATCTGTCGCTCGCTCTCCCTTTCTCTCCCTCTCTGTCTTTCACTCACAGAGACACGCACACTGCCACCATCAACTTTGCTAAATTGCTAATGAAAAACACTGATCAGGCAGCTGTGATTGAGCAGCAATGTCCATCCAATTATTTTCACGGTTGTTGTGGTCATGATAATTTTGTGAGGCCACATGGGAAAGGCTCAGATGAGCTTGCCAAAGTTCTACAAGTTGTGCCTCCATCGCTTGTGTCCAGATCACACGCTGCACTGCCGTGCTGCCCCGTCTTTTCACTTTCATTTCTGTGTTTGCGCGTGCGCAGTGTCAGAGGCTGCGGTGACACCCTCACGACCAAGTGATTGATGATCAGGAGCTGGTCGTGAGGTGTTAATCGCTTCTCGTTACCCCACGTATACTACAGGATGCACGACACACGATGAAGGCGAAACTCGGGCCAATCCCCAAAACAGTCGCACGACTGAAAAATCGGCTCAAAATGAGCCAAAAATCGCACAGTGTGTGCCCAGCATTAATTTCTGACTCACTAAATAATGTGCTGCAGCGGGTTTTTAAGCACAAAACAAGTATTATGTTGTGTCACTAGTGGTATAGGAGGAAGCCAAGTTTAATCCCAAGGTTAACTAACTTATCCTGCTGTGTCTGACAGACCATCTCTGTAAATACAGTTTGTGTTTAGCATTTGTGTATTTGTTCTCTGGTAGAGACCTCAAAACGACCAGGAGGAGGAGGAGCAGAAGGGGGAGGAAGTGCTGGTGGTGGTCCTGGACTTTCTAACCCACAGATGTATGATGAGGTTTATTTTGACTCAGACTCAGAGGAGGACGGCACACCGAGTAAGAGAACTGGTTTTCCTGCTGTGGTTACTAACAGTCATTAAGATGTCATTCTCTTACTTCTCTCTATCACCTTTTCTATCCCTTTGAAGAAGTTAGGCTCCATAAATGCTAAAGAGGTAAGTATTATTTCTCAGTTGCAGTGAATAGATAGAAAATAAACTGTAGGAAACTAAACAGAAGAAAGAAGGAGAGAAATAAAAATGTAACATAAACCAGTGACACACTCCAGGGCCTGATCAGCCCTGGCAGGGCCTCCTTGGATGAGGGTGTCTAGTGATAATGGCCGAAACACCCGATGAATCCAAGGTCCACTACTGATGATGTGTCCCAAATTTAAAATGATAATCTAGATCGATCTCTAATCCCTAAACCTAACCAAGGAAGAAAAATGGCAGATTAGCCTGGGTAAAAGACCGAAAGTTGAGGCACACAACGATGTGTGCTGCTGGCAAAGTTTCTAGGCTGCCTTTCCTCATAACAGCCATCCTTCAAGAGTCTCTCCATCTAAAGCAATGCATTATCAGGGACTGTAACATCTAGTCCTTTTAACTGAATCATTAGATGACAGAATACATGTACAACCTGCCACTAACAGTATTTAAAATTTCTTCTGTAGGCAGCTCAACAAGCCAGAGGCAGAGACAGCGGACCATTCCGACCAATGACGAGCTGCTGTACGACCCCGACCAGGACGACAGAGACCAGGCCTGGGTTGACGCCAAGAGGAGAGAGTAACACAGATTCTCTTACAATTTCTAAAACACATGCCACCAGATGTTTTTGCTTCTTTTCTTTTCTTTTTTTAAATTTCCCTCCAGAGACTCATTCCACCTCTTACCTTCCTGTGTAGGTACAGCAGAAGAAAACGACCTGCTGCAGCTTTTCACTCAAAGCTTCGCCACCCTCAAGCTTTGCCTCACAGCGACGCTGTTCTTAACTGTCCCGCCTGCATGACGACACTCTGCCTGGACTGTCAGAGGTGAGGCTCCACAGCAGGTTTCAAAACAGTGCAGATCCCTATCTTTACCCAGCAGCAGATTAAGGTGTCAGCCTAACGTTAACTGAGATCAGAGAGCTGCTCGCCTCTATAGAAGTTTGACATCCACAAAATCTGACTGATGATGGAGTAGTGTTACATATACCATGTCTGATAATGGCCAAGAGCGTAAGTTTCTTTTTTACTACACTAAAACGTGCTTCATGTCCTACACAGTGGAGTTTCAGTCCAGCAGAGGGAAAATTGCTAGAACTTAATAATACTGACATTTTAAGAAAAGTCTTGATTTCATTCGAAACAAATATTCCAGAGGTCAAGATTTCTTAGAGTGTCTTGATTGTTTTGCAGTGTTTGTATTAATCCTTGTTTATGCACAGCGTGCCAAAGTATCACATGCAATATATTTTAGGAGAGCTGAGGTCACTTGTTGTGATTGAGAACAACATCATGTTGTATTCAATATGCTCACCGTGTGCCCCAAAGCACGGCAGTGTGCACTGAAAATAATCTTGCATCAGTTCGCACACACTGCTGTTTTGATTTATCTTCCGCCCGTGGTGCAACTCTTGATTTTGTAACCTGGAGCGTTCCACTGCAGCTGTTGCAGCTGCGTTGAACACAAGTGTACGATTGTGTCAGGTTTTTATCACCATTTTAATGATATTCCAGTACAGAAGCTCAGAGACATACACATATACAGAGGGAGATTTTGAAACATTTTGAAAACTTAAGACTTTGGGGTTTTGACTTCTACTCCTCATATATTAGTGCTGATGTTGGCGGTATTCTTTGAGTGGCGACACCCATCATTCAGGCAAATAATGCATTGACTTCCTGCGCCCTAATGGGCATAAATAGAAGTGGCTGCGTGATAAGCTTGCTGCAGCGTGTGAAGCGACCAATGCAGAGGGTGTACTGGAGCCTTAACACTTTAATTTGGTGATTTAACTTATCCGGAATGTCCTTGCTGAGGGCACAGATAACAGGAGCTGAGGGCCATTTAGCCATATACTTCAAACAACTGGAAACCTTTTCGCAAAGCTAGGACTCGCCCCCTGCTGGCCATTACAAAAAATGCAGGTTAATCCACTTCCACTTAAGCTTTACTTCACTGACACCAAAGCTACACCCATGTTTTCATATATGCACAGGACTAGTTCCCATGTTTGAAAAGCTGGAATGATTAAATATGTGATGAAAACATGAATAAAAACTAGTTATTGCTGACTAAGGAGAGCCAACGGGCCATTGCCCAACTCCCATTACATGTCACTGTCCGTATTGTTAGATTAGGGATCATAGTATCACAGTCAAAGCTGTTTTGACAACACAAGGCATGTGAGTCACTTCATACTCTACATCAGTTTTTTGTTGTTTGTTTTTTTTAAAGAAAGATTTGAAGTGATTGTAAGAGAAACTTTCATTAGTTTGTAGAGATTTTGTCATTTTAAAATGTAACGACACATCTCTCTTGTGTCCATTCAGGCACGAGAAGTACCGCACGCAGTATCGAGCAATGTTTGTGATGAACTGCACAGTCAAGAGAGAGGAGGTGCTGCGTTACAAAAACCAGCAGGAGAAGAACCGGAGGAACAGGAAGAGGAGGAGGGGACAGCAGACAGAGTCGCCTGCGGATGAGACTCCAGCAGCAATGGGGATGGATGCTGATGAGGTGTACCACCCGGTGCAGTGCTCTGAATGCTCCACTGAGGTGGCCGTGTTCGATAAAGATGAGGTTTACCACTTCTTCAACATCCTGGCCAGCCACTGCTGACAAGGACTGAACGAGGTCTGAGCTGGACTTTGTCTCTAACTTCACACCTGGTGGCTCAGATCATTGTCTTTATATCCAAAATGCTCACCAAAGCAGAGCTAAAGGGGAGTGAACACTGGACGTGTGCTCATCACTTTAAATTAACGCTGTTATTGTTCTGTATTTGCAGGATGTGTAAATGTCCATTTTCTTTTTCTTTTTTTTTTGCAAATAAGATCATGGCGCCAGTGATAACTTGTCAGTGTTGTGTTTACAGCAGTTACAACAGCTTTTTTCAGCTTTTTTCCTTCAGCATCACGGCTGAGATGGCAAATCAGTCTGTGATCAGTCGCCTGATCATGTTTATCATACACATTTTGAACACATTGTTCCACAGGTACCAAAAATGAAATCCTTTTCAGGATTAGAAAAAATGTCCCAGCTCATATCTGTAAAACTTTAAGTGCTGCGCCTGAACACAACCTTTTGCCGCTGACTCCGGTGTTCTTGTGTCTTGTCTTGCTGCGTGTGTAATTTGGAGAGCAAAAAATGTTGGGAGTAGAAAATTTAAATCGGTCAAACAAATCTGATTTATTAAGGTACAGGTCAGCTGTTGCATTTAGATTTCATAATGCAGCTCTCCTCTGGATGAATCCTACACTTCATCTCCTCCCACTTGATTACACAAATTCCTCATCAATTTCTGACAGGATAGTTTGCCCCTATATTAAAACATATTGATTTTCCTTTAGCTTCCCCTCATTAATCTGAATTACAATGCTGTTTATATTAACAAGAACATGATCAAACCTGTCCTTTGTTTTATTAGATTTTGTGTTATTTTATTAGCAGAATACTTCAACACTCATAGTGTCTGCTTGTTTTCGACCAATTTGCACCGCTGTAGTTAGAATGCTGGTCATTATTGTGCATTGTTAGTAGAGCAACCACAGAACTTTCTACGACTATCAGTGTATTTTTGCAATTTTGCCATCATGCTAATTTGGCCTGTGTAATTGGCCATAAATAATATAGACTAAATCACACTGAAAAACTTGAGACTTCTAAAAGTTTTACATTTGCTGCTGTTTTTATTTTTTAAAATGCAAAAAACAGTTTTCTGAAACTTTTGAAAGGCTACATCATTTTTCCTTGACAAATAATCTCGTCTGAGATGGGTAATTTTCAGCATATGCATGCTGCCACAGTTATGGCTTCGGTAAGTAAATGTTCTGATGTCCATCAGAATTGTAGGAATAGAGATCATACCAACTGTGTACAAGTCTGCCTCACTTGTACACAGTTGGTATGATCATAATATAGTTTCCTGACGTTTAATTGGTAGTTAACTGATTTCATAAATATCTGTACTTCTTAAGGAAATGTGTTTCAAACTGGGGAGTATAGCATTTTGTTGGGGAATCTATTCAGCCATGGAATGATCCACATTTAGTGCTTTAGTGAGTGTTTGGGCCAGTAGAGTGCTTTGGTTTGGGGGGGGGCGACTCAAAATCTGTTTTAAAGAACCAAGATATTTGATGCTTAATGGAAAGAAAATACACTAAGATGGGCACTCGGTTAAGGCAAAGCAAGATAAACAAGCACATAAAAATAGAGCTGCTGTTCTGAAACACAGAGTATAAATCCATCTTTGATGTGGTGTTGAAAGTTACTTTTGACTCTTATTTTGAAATTAGGAAGGTGGAACACCCTGGTGTGCGTCACAATCATACGGTTGAACGCTGAGTTGTGATTTGCCGGAAACCAGCGCCTCACGATTAAACCTTACGTGAGCAGAAAACACCTCACCACGAAACATAAAGAGGATAAGAGCCGCGAGGAAGGAACAAAGTTGATTTTAAAAGTTAGGACCATGGCACTTGGAGAGTGTTGGAAGCAGTTATCCTGGTTTTACTACCAGTATCTTCTGGTGACAGCCTTGTACATGCTGGAGCCCTGGGAGAGGACGGTGTTCAGTATCCTTTTTCCGTGTTGAAGTGGCTTCTGAAGGGATGTACGACCGAGCTAATTTGCTACCTTTAGCCGAACGCTAGCCTGACTGACCTAGATCTTTCACTGATGGCGCTAACTTTACGTAAAAGTAAACATGGCTTCAGTTGTTTGTATAAACCATTTACAGCATTTAAACACATGAGCGGTGATTTATGGCAAATGCGGCATATAGACCGAGTCGGCCCTTGGTATCGTTGAAAGCTAAAGAGTTCACAGCTTAGTCAATTCTGAATTGAACACTCATCCGCCACATTGTAGAGACGGCTCTAAATGTTATTCTACAAGTTATGTGTTTTAATCTGTAATTGATTTGTCTATAAACGGATGAAAACTGGAGCGATGTGTGCGTAAACCGCTTCCTAGTTCATAACCTAGTTGACATAACATAAAGAAACGTGTTTGTAGTGACAGACTTGAGTAAAGCGTCAAATTCCTTTCATTGATACATTAAAGAATGTTTCACACTTTGTTGTAGTGCTGTGTACTTTGCCTTTCATATAGAAAACAAGCTTTCAAGTCCAGCGTTTGTGCGGTTAGTTGACTCTGGGCGGCATCAAAGCTAAGCTAGCTTCAGCTACTTTAAGAGAGTCGGTCAGGTGATTGTCGCGTGAAGTACATACACGTTACGTATGACCTTTATTTTAATTTTATGCTTTTAAAAAACGCAAACAATGTTAACTGAGCGAAGTTAATAATTAGAGTGTACCCCTTGTTGATGGTTTTATGACTGTACTTTGATCTGTGGCAGTGCAGGAAGTCATCAGTATCACATTCTGTGCATGATGTATTGTCTTGTACAGTTGGCGTCACTGTCGGGGTGTATCTCGTCTACCTCCGAGGGTCAGGTGTGTTACTGTGTCTTCCTGCTCGTTATCAGCCTGCATCTCATCAAATAACGTAACGCAGTCGCTCAGGGATCACACTGGTTATTTTATTGTTGATCTACAGGAAGCGGATTATGGCTACGATGAACTTAACTTCCAGTGGCCGATGAGACTTTTGTACTTGCATGTAGGTTTTGTAAGTATTTAAGGGTTTGGGTTTTTTCCTGTTTCGTTTCCTATCGGGAATGGCAAGTGAATGAGCGTTGGAAAATGTCAGTGACTGACAAAATTTCTTGGTTGACAAATCTGTTAGGAAATATCTGGTCACTTGATAGGTGTACAGCTCTGTAGAGAGCTGTGACCTCCAAGGTTATTTTCATTGCAAAACATCCTGTCACAAGTTTAAAATCTGTTTTGTACAACATTTACAGCTAAATGGAGCAAAAATAAACACTGAAGTTCTTCCACCTAAAGTTTCCTGGTACTGTAAATGATCTTTTTGAGTCATAAGTTAAAAATGTATATTCATCATGTAAGATGATAAAAAGCAGCAGTTTCTGTCCTTGAAGAACCAGGAGCTTTCAGATGTGTGTGTGATGCGGTTGCTAATTTTTCTTGTAAGCACAGTAATTTTGTCAGGCAAGACAACAGTGTCACATATTCCCACTGGAAGATGCTGCCTGTGGAAAGCAGCAAGTATAAGAGCTGCAGAGCCTTCTGCAACTTGCCTTTTTGTGTAGAGGTGATCTTATATGATAGCGATCAGCAAGGACATTCAACAATGAAAATGGCTATTGGACCATGCTTTGAGCAAAATGATGGCCTCTTTCTAGCAACAGTCTGCTTTCCTGTTTACATTAGCAAGGTAATTATAGAGCGTGTAAACATGCTTTACGCTCAATAGTGTGATTTTTGAGAGCATTATCGTGGCTATCTCTGTACATAGTTTTAAAGTTATTTCAAATATTTTTTCCTCACTGCTTTCTGGAATGTAAATCCTGCCGAACAGGTTTGAAATTCTTTCCAGTTGCTAGAAGATTTACCACTAAAGTTTGACTTGCCTTACTGAAATTATGAGACTTTGTGTCTACACTTTAGCCACAGCTGTTATATAAGCCAGTTAACATTTTGCAGGGCTTGTATTGATATCTTTTCTATTCACAAACCAGGAAAATAGGCCACTGACTGTTTGGCCACCAAACATTTGCATGCAGGTGTTACTGGCTGCCAGCCTATATCCATTAGCAGGCAGTGTTTGTTGGATGTAAAGCACATTACCAGCTACTGATTGTTGAAGGTGCATCAGTTAGTTAGTTTGTGGTTCCCTGCAGTAAAACTTGAATGTCTTCAGAAATTCCTCCTTAACATCTCTTCTTCAGACTCCCTGCTGATCTCTGTGGCTGGTATGGCCATATACACCGGCTATGTGTTCATGCCACAGCACATCATGGCCATCTTGCACTACTTTGAAGTCATCCAGTGATCCGGATCGTCCTGTATGTCTGTGGCTTCCTGTCAGTCCATCTGCCTACTCCCCATTCACCTGTCTTTCTGCTGTCCTCTGGGGTTCTGCAGCAGAAATTCTCTCCTTTCCAAGACTGATCCAGTATCAACAGTCAAGTATCTGGCTGGGAGGGTCATGCCAGATACTTGGTTGGACACTGTAGGCAAAGAAACAGTCCTCACGACTGTTTCTTTGCTACCGACGTTCAGATTGTAAGCAGTGCTGGGCTTGGAGGCAAAGCCTTGAAAAGGGGTGCGCTTGGTTTTGATTCACATTAAGTTGTTCTTTGTGCTGTGCTTTTTTTTTTTCTCCTCTCTCTTCTGGATCAATTATGCCTTAATGTGTGTACGTTAAGAGGACTATTTTGTTAATTTCATTGATACACTAAAACAGTTGTTGTCTTAGTTACATTCAGAGATGGGACACTGGACGATGGACAGAATATGTAGAATAAAAAATACACCATTTTTTGAGCAGGACCGGATCGGAGGGCACCTGATTCTCAATCCAGGCTGTCAAGTTGTTGCTTTTAGGAACTGATAAACTCTTTTCCACCTTAACTATTTCCCATCACTTTTATGCTATGGTTTGTACATACGGGCACTGTAACTTGTGATCGTGTGCATCATCAGACGGTTCAGTCAAAAGGTTAATCCTTTTACAATATAAAGGTCAAAGGCATGACTTAAACTGCTGAGTAACTTTCAGTGACTTCCTCTCAAATCAAATGCACTTGCAGTGAGTTAAATGAGTGATTTATTCTCCACGTTGAAGGTGCACATCTGTAAAAAATGCTTTTGTTTCTACTTCCACCACTACAATAAGGACCTTCATCCCTATCCCATTAGTCCAAGCTGGGTCAGGATGTAAGTGTGATGATGCAGTCTGGGCATTTTAGAGAATCTTGGTCTAAAACACCCGCCCATTTTAAAGGATTTGTTGCCCACCTGAAGGTCTTGAGTGGACATGAGTTGACTCAATTTGCCGTATTCCAAATTTGGTTAGTCCCCATAAATTATTTCAATATTGTTCAGTTGTCTCTTTTCCCTTCCACACACATTGTCATTTTTTAAGTGGCACTGTAATCACTTAAAATTCCAGGGATCAAATAAATAGTCATCACAGTGTGAACTTGCTGCAACAAAGCTGGGTTTGACACATCCATTTGTTATCTTCTTTTTTTAACTTTACACTCCAGCCCTTATTGCTGTAAGCCAAATTAACACGGTCTGATTTTGGGCACAGCAGTTCTGCCTGCACTAAGTACTGCTGTTTTACTGTCATCACTGCAAATCAAATTGTACAGAATACACCTCCAAACTACTGAATGAAGTTTCATTGTCATGAGAATGGTGCAAGTATTAATTTGTTGATGCAGAAAATGTAGAGATGTTGTTAAGCTTGATTTTAATTTGCTGCCAAGTCTAATTTAGACCAGTGGAACTGCAGCGACTAGAGCACACCAAGAACACCTATACAGTCAATATTAGTAAATTCACTTTGATCTACTGAGAAACTAAAGCGATTTTTTTTTTTTTCCTTTATGAGGCTGTGAGACAGTAACGTGTGGTTTTATGTGCTTGTACATATGCATTGCTCTGAAAAGCCAGCATTGTCCCCTTTTATGCTTAAGAGTGCTCAGTTATCCAAAGTTTATGTTACTGTGGTCATCATTAAGAGTTTCTTCAGCACAGAAATGTTAGCGAAAATACATTTTAATGTGAAAATATTTTATGTGTATTTGTACTGCCAATGTTACTCCTGTAAGAATTACGATCCCCTTTCCTTGCAAAATGATGTATTTTTCTCAATTATGTATATATAACCTTAAATACATATTTGTAAAGTTTTATAGTCAAATATATTAGTAAATGGAATTAATCATTTGTGTTTGTGAGCTATTTCTTCTTCTACATGACTGAACTCATTAAAGGGATGTTAAACTAACGTTGTTCCACTTGGTCTCAATCCTTCCTGTGGACTTGTCAGTGTAGGCCACTAGATGGCAGGGTTTCTATGGTTTTTCTTTTTCTCTTTTTTTTTTTCTTTTTTTTTTTTTGCTCCTGCAATCCAAACAAGAATGAACGCAGTTGCGTTGTTATCAGTGAATGTAACTATTATTGTAAACAGTCCATTCAAGACTTTCGTCAATAAAAAAAAAGACAGCCTTAAAGTGGATCTTGTGGATTTCATCATCAAAGTTTTGTAAACATGTTTATGAGTATTTACATAAACTGAAGGTCTTAATGCATGCTCAATCATCCCCAACCTTATAAACCGTGCATTTGCACATTAATTATTCATTCATTCATTCATTCATTATCAAGGAACTGACCTCACAGCCCATTATTCATTCAGTGAGCTAGTTTCAGTCATTGTACAAAGGTACTGTTTATAAGATTGGGGAAACCTGCAGTCAGCTGAGACAAGTCACTTGGATGAGTGACAAAATGTTTCTCCTACTGAAAAGCGCTAAATCCAGATGAACAGAATCAACCTTCTGGGAATTACATAAACTGAAGTACAAATTCAACCTCCTAGGACCTGGCGTCCACATATGTGGACATTGCATTTTGGGTTATTTAGACCAAAATACTCAATTTTGCTCTACAAGGGCCTGATATCCACTTACGAGGACACTATACTGCTACTGTTGTATCGAAATGTTAAACAAATATCCTCATATGTGGCTCTCATTTTTCTTAAAAACCAAAATAAGGTAAAAAAAAAAAATAATAATCTGGTAATTCTTTGTTTTTACATTCATCGGGCCCCAATCAGCCCAAATATCAAAGAGAAATTAAAAATGCATGCTGTGGAAGAGTTCGGGTCTTAGGAGGTTAAGGTAAGATTACTGCACCTGAGTATTATTATTCTTTGTTTAAAAGTTTTTTACTATGATTTTTTGATGACCATTGGCCTGATTGTTAATGAGTCAACTGCCCCATGGGCTATAGAGTTACTTTTTAAAGTAAATTTGTAATATAAAATACTAAATAATTTATGGTTCATTTAAAAGACCCCCCAAAAAAGAAAGAACTTATAAAAGCTGAAATTTTGCTTCTTTTTTGGTCTTGAATTACAGCAAATCTGAAGTTTCACCATTTCATCTAAAACTTTGACAAATACTAATCGCTACTATCAGATCTTGTCTGATAAATTATGATTTCCGTTGTGTAAAGTTGATTAAAATAGACATTAAAACAGGCTACTTTGTAACTGGTAACTTGCTACTGCGTGGGCATGCAACATACTCAGTCTCTCAGTGAGGACAGATTTGGTTTCAAGAAGTCAACATGGAAACAGCCAAAATATTCAACTAAAGGTTTTAAATTGGTGTGCACAAGCTAACGGATGACTATGTCCATTGTTTCCAGAGTATGTTTGGAACATACTTGTGTTTAAAAGTCTCTGCATGCATGTGTTGTAGCAGTTAAAGAACAACCCTGTCCACAGTTATTACATTTTTAGCCATCATAGTAAAATTTAGCACAAACTAACAAAAGTATTTTTTTCATGTTATTTATGCAATTAAAAAAAAATTATAAACAGTATTTACAATGTAAATAATTGTAGCTTTATACAGCAGCAAATATTAAAGGTTTAAAAGAGCTGTATCTAGATTTTTAAAACTTGTAATTAATATCATGGGGGGAGGGGAGGTCATCTGATTGCTGGGTTTTTCTCTGTGTTTTATATAAATATAAAATAAATATAAAATATAAAACAGCTTGAGGGGATTGTTGTTGTGGTTTGTATATCAGTGAAAGTGAAATGTAATTTAAATTTAATTCTAATTATGTTTCAGTTCAGTATTTTTTCCCACAATTTCCCCTTTTTAATGGTAAGTTAGCCCAAATGTGTTAATTTTACTGTCATTCATTTGACAAACACAAGCACCAGGACTCATGAATCAGGGATTCTGTTAAAGAGAAGTTTGTGAGGGAAGCTGTTGAGAGCACACTCAGCCAGGTGAATCATCACGGCCTCATTTTGGATACTTCTGTTACTTCAATATAACTGTAAATTTTGACTTCACTAGATTTTAGATAACTGGAAGAATACTTTCCCCCCATGCTGAGTCCATTTCTGTTCTTCTCTCTTCATTTGTTTTTGTTTTTTTGTTCTGTTTTTTGGTAAAATAACTGACACTAAATTGAATTGGAAACAGTAAAAAATAATTGACTGACAGAGATGTAATGTAGCAAATACCACTGTGGAATTTCTATTCTCCAGCTCAACAAATTAATGAGCTTTCCATCTTTCCAGCTCCCAGCCTGCTGTTGGTTTTTTACCAATACATTGTTCACCTTCACCTTTGTCATTCCCATCTCTTTGTTTAGCTACTGGAGGATGTCCATCATCTGACTGCTTCATTTAGCTCGCTTGGCTTGCTGGTTTTCTCTTTATTTCAATTCAAGTCAAGTCAGCTGGCTTTATTGTCATTTTAACCATCTGCAGTGGTACAGTACACAGTGAAAGGAAACAGCATTGATCCAAGACCATGGTGCTACATAGACGATCAACACAGGACTACATAAAGTGCAAGATTCCAAATAAAACTGTAAGTAACAGCACAACACCAGACAGAACAGAACGATACAGACACAAGGTTATTTAACTCTAACCCAACTTTGATGCTTGTTGCATAGTGCAAGGATGCCAAACTCATTTTACATGGCAGGCCATATACAGCTCGCTTTGATCTTACGTGGGCCGGACCTGTGAAACTCTATTTTCTGTCGGTGTAAAGAAACTTAACTACACGTTTAATCACTAAGATTTCCTAATATAAGACAAAGAAGCATAATTTCAACAGTACGTCTGTTTTTCTACATCATAAAGAAATACTGCTGTAGTAAATGAAATAACTCTGTTGGCACAACTGGGCTTAAATTGCAAGAAGTAAATGTATAAAATAACAAAAATCTATCATTTTGATACACTTTGGTGTATTGTGAATGGCCACGGCGGAAGTTGAGCTGTAAAACTTGTAAGAATAGTTTCAAAATGCATGTTGAGACACATGTGTGCACTTTGTGGAAATTATGGTACAACATGTTGTGTCTTGGAACACACTTAATATTAATGTTGTCTACAATCAAGACAGTTTAATTCATGCTTTCCACGACACATTTAACATCCGTGTCTAATATACTGCTAATATGCACCACTCTGGACTTCTGTTGTGACATGGGGACTTCATGTCCAGACTTCATGTACAGTCACATCTACAACCACCACAACTATGCATGTGCTGTTGCTTAATGTAAACCAATCAGCATGCATCAGCTAGCATTTTATGGCTATACCAGCTTTTCTATAAGAAAAGCCAAAAGGACAGAAATTCTGTTTTGTTTGTTTGTACATATTATAGCTACAGACACAAAAATTAAAAACTTTTTTCTGCTTTTCTACCATTGTCTCCTATTCATAGAAGGTACCATCTGTTGCCCCCTTCCTGAATGGCAGCCAATTTCTAATAGAAAGTATAGGAGCTCTGCTAATCCACAGAAATTCCTATCAGTCAGTCGCAACTGGAGAAGCCTTGTGGATAAAGGTTGTGAAACTCCTTCAGTCACTCCTTTGTGGATTAAACTGCATATTTTCTGCATATATCTGAATCTAATCCTGTCAGACAGTACAATGTTGTAGGATTTGTTATGAGGCATCATAATGTAATGGCTTGCAGTAGACTGTCAGGTGTTATTTTAGCCTCGCCCTGTAACCATGAACTTGTATAAACCTCAGTAAAAAAAGAAAAAGCCTGTCACGTCCCATGACATTCTAACCTCAGTTTCAGAAGCCTCCAGGAAAAACAGATGAATTAGAGTGGATTTTCGTGGTCTTGAAAATCATCACAAATTGATATCTCCTGATTATCAGCCATCAGCAGCTTCAGTCGAAATCTCCTCTGTGTCGCTGCCAGGCTTCAAAAACACATCAGTTTGCACTCTCAAATTACAACACGTACGCACTCTGCCAAGGAATCGTTCTTTCCTTCTCTCCCTGGCTGCAGATCAGAAAGGAAACAGAGGTCTGGTTACTGGTTAACTCAGACGATGAAGCTATTCTCACGTACGCACAAGAGGGTGCTCACTGGAGTTTGAACTGCCGTTATATGAAATACAAAAACAGTCTGATTTGCCCACAAATATACCTTTATTGTCTCTTATATGTCATCAGATGTTAACTTTTAAAGGCTACACCTACTTTAATTTGCTTTTGTGTTTTAGTGCTCTTAATAGATGTTCATTTTTATGCTAAATAATGAACAAGAAGCAACACAGTGCCTTTCCCCCCCCCCCACACGTGCAAACCTGAACAAAGCTTGACTGTGTTGTACGCCCTTTTTGAGCCCTGAATGGTCAAATCTTCCAATTATAAAAAGTATACTTTGCTTAACCAAGAATAATGGCACTAACCTAATGATGGTGATGGTTGTGGGGGTTTAAACTCTTAGAGTGATTTGTTGTGTTTAGTTGTAGTTGCAAAAGGATTTCCAGTCCTATAGAAGTCTAAGGAAAACCAGCATGTCTGTGTTGACCTCTGTACAAACTTTACTGACTTATAGTCACTGTCAATCATTCTTGGGAGAAAAGGAGCATCATCCATTGAGTAGTGACTTGTGATTGGAAAAGCTGTTAGCCAATGAGCATGCAGTCACACAGTAAGACCTTCTTGTCATATCCAGTTTTTGCAACCAAGATGGCGGAAACACTTCAAAGCAGGACTTCAGAAATAATGTGGTGACATTACAGTATCTCTGTCCGTCTTTTATACTGTCTGTGGTTGTTGGCAACACTTTCTTCTTTGTGTTTTGTGATTAAATGGTGGTGGTCTAAACAATTTCTATATATACTGCCATCTTCAGAGGTCGGAACATATTATATTCTACTAGGGGGATTATTTATTTCAAGAAGATTAATTATTAGTTAGTTTTTTTCAATATAAAAACCATTTGAAACATTTCTCTGGCTCTCTTCCACGGTGTGTCTTTTGTCCTGTCTCCAGCCCCTCACCCCAAATGGCACACGGCAGATGGCTGTCCCTCCCTGAGCTTGATGCTACAAGAGTTTTCTTCCTGCTAAGAGGGAGTTTTTTCTTTTCACTGTTGCCAAGTGCTTGCTCATTAGGGGTCATTTGATTGTTGGGATTTTCTCTGTACTATGGTAGGGTCTTTACCTTACAGTATAAAGCATCCTGAGGCGAGTATTGTTGTCATTTGGCGCTATATAAATAAAACTGAGTTTAAGCTAATTTAAGATACTACCAGTAGGCAAGGCTGATTTATCAGTTTGGATCTAGGTTCAAATAAATTTTGCGTAAAACCCAAACTAGGTGCTAAAAGAGCCTTTACATGTTTATTAGACCTAATGGAAGCCCTTTCACAATACAGTTTAAATAAAAAATGCATAAAAACATTTGTGTGTTTTGTGGAAACTGTTGGAGAGCAAATGATATATTGTGCTGAATAGAATTTGTAGTTCTTTTTTCAAAGACATTATGTTGGTGATATGTTGATGATGTTAAATTATGTTAAAACTTTTACACCCTCTCTAAGGACACTATTAGTTGCAGGGCCATCATCCAAGCTGATTACATGTAATGGAAACAAGCTGAACTTACCAAAATGGCATTCCCCTTCAGGTGACCTTTGACCCTCTGCTCTCAGAGTCACAGTTATTTCTGACTTTTGTGTTTGTCTGAAGAGAGAAAAAATATTTACACTAGAACCAGTTTGCAGCAAACACTGACTCATAGGGTGTGTGGTCATTAATGGGTGTCACTGTGCTGATTAAGGGCAAGCCTTTGGTAGAGCTGGCACAGCTTCTTTAACACCGTCCCTGTTTCATCTGGCAACAGGAAGCTGACTGCTGTGTGGAGAATCACGTATGCAGACATTCCTCAGAAATGGAGCTCCGGGGAGCGAGCAACGACAGCGAGGCACGATGTGACACGTCTGCACCCCCTGATTCCTTATTAAGTACTTGGTTATCAGATATACAGGTTATTTTCTTCAACCTTGAATCCACCCTGCAGGGTCACTGAGTGTCTGCTGTAGAGCGCTGCCGACACAAGATAATGATACTGAAAGACTGTTAATGCTATTGATATTTATAGTCAGCTAATAATATTTAAAACAAATAAACATGTTTGAAATAGAAGCAACTAAAATAACTCAAAAGGGCAATCTAGTCCAATTGTTTTTAGTATTGCCAGCAGTCTGTTTTATTTAGAAAGTGTTTCAACTTTTGTATAACAGGCACTTCACTTTCTTTACTAGCAGCCCATTACAAAAACATATTGTTTGTTATCATTTCTTTCACTGAATCAGCACGAAAATTCCCGATAATACAGTTTTAAAGGCATAAAATAGTATTTTCGCACTATGAGGTACAATAAGGTGATTCCCAAAGAGTTATTGGCTGAAATCTTATCTATAGCTCAGCATGGTGTGCCATGTGTCCTTAAAAAAACAGAGGAAACTGGACAAGTGAAAGACTGTGGCAGCTCTTAAAAACTATGAACAGTATCTTCAAGTCATGTCACTAAGAAATTAGAAAAAAAAAATCCAGCACAGACCTGACACAGAAATGGACAGATTCATTATTTTTCCTTGAGTTGATCCATCTACTGTTTACTGAAGCCAAGCGAGACATACAACAGTGAGAGTCTAAAGCCATCTGTAAAACACGGTGGAGGCTCTGTCATTGCATGGGGCTGCAGTTCAACCAGTGGTATTTGAGATCAAAACTGATGGAACTATGAACACAGAAGTGCTAAATGAATGTGTATGTGATTGGGCAAGTGCTTTGAGTGGTCAATTTAGTATAAAGATGCTCTATAAAAAAGTCAGTGTGCCATTTAGTGTCAGATTTTGATTTATCAAGCAATAACATCTGTCACTGTATTTGCCACTGTATTTGTTGCTGTCACTTATGTCTTTTTTCAACATGAAAAAAGCAACAAATACAGTTGCCAATGCATATATCCGGATATGTCCAATGCATATATCTGGATAAAAGCAAATACACAGTGCAACACTATCAGCAGTATTGGGCAAGTTACTTTGAAAAAGTAATTAATTATAGTTACTAGTTACTTCTTCAAAAAGTAACTGAGTTAGTAACTGAGTTACAAGATTCTAAAAGTAATTAATTACTTGAAAAGTAACTATTGCGCTACTTTGCGACCCAATGAGGTCCAGGGTATAATTGGCCATTTTCAACTACTTTTGATTTTCCCTCTACATTTCACCTTTAAAAACTATTTACTTTGCCTTGTTTGGTATCATTGTTTTCAGCACAACCTTATGTGTCTGAATTTACAGTTATGTTTTCATTTTGACATACTGTATTAACACAATTGATCTAAAATCTGACAAAAAACATAAAATCTGAGTAGAAAAGGTATATTTTTTACTGTAACAACCACAAACATGTTTAATGAATCATATTTCATAACTTTAAATGCAAATATAAATTGTCAATTTTAAAATCATATGTTGCAAGTTATTTGCAGCCATTTACTTTTTACCCTTTTTTAATAACCATTTCAAACTATTAGGTAACAATCAGGTGTTCTGCATTCAATAAGACGCCTCACAAATTATTTGTGCCACTCCAAAAATTTCTTTCTTTCTCTCTCTCTCTCTCTCTCTCTCTCGTCGTCACTCCTAAAACTTCCTCCACTTCCTAAACAACCAAATGTCGTGTTGCCATATCATTTTTTGATTGGTCGACACGGTGCATTTTTCCACCAACACGAAAGGGCGGGGTTTTGGGGTAGGGGGGGGGGGGGTTGGTCATAAGCAGAGAGTGCTTGCTAGCGCTGTCCTTAGACAGTAAACGAAACTATTCAGGAAAAAACACACATATATATTGTTTATCATGACTCTGGTTTCACGTGGCCTATCAACACAATTTAAAAACTGGTATATATCACCTTGTTGCTTTGTCATCTTGAAGTGGTCATGTGATTGGCTTACCACGACTACTATATTCTTCCTCAGCCAAACAGCAGCACTCATGTCATTGTTTTGCCCCCCTAGCTCCAGGTGTTGTGCCAAAAAGTGATCACCTACCAGAAAGTGATTGCCGTCCGCGGGAGCGCGCGCAGCTGCTTAAAGCTGTAGCGCCCAGATTACTTACAGCTACTTCCGTGCAACTGATATAAGATGGGATAAGCTGAAGACAGCTTCAACACTGTTTGTTGAAAAATAGTAACGCGACCGCACCGCATTTTCTTGTTAGTAACGGTAACAGCGTTGTAACGATAGAAATAGTAATTAGTTAGATTACTCGTTACTGAAAAAAGTAACGCTGTTAGTAACGCCGTTACATGTAACGCCGTTATTCCCATCACTGACTATCAGTCATGGATTGGCCTCCCCAGAGCCCAAATACCAACATTATTAAAGTAGCGTGGGGTTGAAAGAGAAAGAAACAAAAGGCAGCCAGCACCCAAAGAAGAACTTTGGAAAGTCCTTCAAGAAATCTGGAGAACTATTCTTGAAACTACCTAAGGAAATTACAAGAAAGCTTGCCTAAAAGAAATATTGCTTTATTGAAGAGTAGAGGTGGTGATACCAAAAATTAACATTCAAGCTCATTAGAACTGTAAAAACTCTATTTTTGCTTATATGCTGCCGTATTTCCATCTTTGACTTCTTCCATTTTCCTAGCAACAAATAAAGAAATGAGGTGAAACCAGTCATTTTGTCCAGTACTGTAGATTTGCGTTCTGTAGATGCTTGTTAAAACATGTTACTGTGTGACCACAACAAACCAAACACCTTGTGTCTCCAGCGCTAAGAATTTGATACAGTTTGTCTGTTCAGTTTTTGTTCAGTTAATTTGGTCTTAGGTATAATTCTGAGCCCCATTTTAAAAAAAATGTAATTTAAAGTTTTAAACCTAACGTATGTACACACAGTTATCATTATCAATGAAATGGTTTAATATGCAGGGCTCCGTTTTTGATTTGGGCCTTTGGCTGTAATGGAATAGTCCAAAGCAATCGCCATGATTAACATCATGTGATCAAGGACATATGTTAAGGAGCATTTATAAGGATTTATGTGAAGAGAATCCAATTGCCCTTACACATGCTCCTTGATCATTTATGTGGGTCTCTTAAGGTGAAATTACAATGTCCTTAAAAGGGACTACAAAAAGAACGTCTTAGAGGATTCCCTCCACAAATTCTCACCATGTTTTCTCATGTGGGTCATATAACCACTTGCAAAGAAATCATGTTACTATAACTCAAAATGTTAATTTATAGATTTTATTTATTTCTTTTTAATTTAATTTACTATAAATATTCATATAGAGCAATAACTTGACAAAATGCAGATTGGATCACAAAAGTGTAATGTTCAGAGTGCAGTGAAGGGTTTAATACAGCCTGCAGGTGAAAGTTTGGTTTAGACCAAATCAGCAATTTATGGCATGAAATGGAAGACACATATTTACATAATCTGGGTCACTTGTCACTCACAGTATTTTGATTGTTTGTTTTATTGTCTGACGGTTTATTAGGAGAGCATTACCTCCTTTCCTTTCATAAAGAATCATCCAGTGTATCCTAAAGGACGTAATATGGGAAGCACTAAAGCACCTTCACTTATTTAGAGAATTTGAAGAGCCGTTGTTATGCCTGCCATGCAGATTCTTACAGGTCACTCGGTGTCTTACATTTTCATGGTTGAAAAACAGATCTTAAGCTCTGTTAAAAACTGCAGAAAAATCATTTTTACACCATCTCCACATGTCACAACCCAAAGCCAGAATCTTGTCGTTCAACATAATTTTCTTCTAAAACATACTCTGAGCATCAGTATCATTACATAGTTTCAATAGCAAAATGGCACCAATTCAATGATCATGTTGAAGAGGAGCAGAAACAAATGCTGATGTCCTGGATTATTCAAAAGGTGCATTTTGGCTCAAATTTCCATGGTTATTCCACCATAAAGATGGGTGTAGCATATGAAACCTCGTTTTGACGTACATTTTGATACCCGGCTCTTCTTCTAGAACCTTTACTGACAACATAATTTTCTAACATCCTTTTGTTAAAAAAAAATTCAATGCCTGTAATTTAAAACAAACAAAAACATTCATTTCATGAAGGTAAACTTTTACATTTTATATGTGGGTTGAATAGAGTTGCTGTGGTGACCTTGGCCACCCCTGACCACACCTTACCTTCTCCCCTGACCTTAATGTCTACTTATCGCGATCTCTAAGGTTTAGATCCTTCCAGAGCTAAATAGTATTATGCCGTGTTTACGCCTATACGCCTGTATACGCCTTCCTCTGAGAAAGAGGATTAAATTATCATTAATCATTTATTTATCATTAAATAAATGAACCTAGAGGTTTGTTCTTCCTTTTTGATAATTACTCAAAATCCCTTGGTTCTCTCTACTTAAATGTGCTTAAACAGATAACTAACTTAACCAATGCACGTTTAAATAGGGGTATTATACAGTTCGACGGCTGTAAGATACAGTCATCAGAAAATCGGCGTACTTGAACGTGTTGCTTTTATTAGCAAACCGATATTATTAATCCGATGGTCACTTCTTTAAAGTTTAGCTGTGCGTCTTTATATAGCAGCAGTCATCTTTCAGCCCCTTCCTGCACTCTCGGGGTGTCTCATCTAACGTGCACGCTTCGCTCGAGATCTCAGTGCGTGCTTCGGTCATCCGAGGCTGCCTCTGTACTAGAATCTGCCGCAAGTCACGTACGTTCCGAGGTGACAGCAGATTATTCCACTGTGACTTTTTTGGGAGCAGTAACGGGATTCACACGGCTTTTTGACTGGGGGAAAAACCAGCAGGTACACTACCCCGACAGCTGTTTCCGAGAAAATGTTGTTTTTTGTTTTTATTTTTTTAATGACAACGTAAAAAATACAACTTTACTCTCAGTTTGGCAGATACAAACGGTCTGGAGTCGGCCAAAGAGCGCGATGCAGGCAGAAATTCGCGTCAGATAGCTGTTTGAAGACATTCTGTGTATGTTTTGGAGGAACAGTCCGCCTGTATTTTACTGAATAAGTTTAAAAGTACAACTTCGATAGACAGGCTGTCCTGCCCGAAAGGTCACGGTAGACGGTGGAACAACCTAAAACATTATTATTATTATTATTATTATTATTATTATTATTATTATTATTAGACTTTCAAAAACTATCCTAACCCATTAAAGTACAATGCAACAAAAACTTCTGGCCAAAACTTTCAAAATAAAAGCATTGTCGACAAATGATTTTGGATGCTTTTTGGATAGTGAAGGACAGTCCTTTTCAGTATATATTCTTGTGATCCTTTTTTTTTCAACTTTTTGATATATTTTTGTAATGGCTGTTAAGGTGGCCTTTACTCTCACTCTCACTCTTATTTTGGAAACCAGCTTGCTCATTTTCTGTCTTCCTGCTCTTTCCTGGGGGCTTTGTGCTTTCCTATAAAACAGTCAGCAGAGTGTAGAGCAGCTAAACAAGTCGGATGGGAACGCATGCAGACATGAGTCCTCTGTCCAAGGTTGTGAATAAGGAAGAAATTAAAACTGACTCCCACAAACTTGTCAATGATGATGATAATGACCACAGACATGCAGATCAGCTGCTCCCCTGGAGGTTTAGCAGTGCTGACACTGGACCTGGAGAGACTTTTGTGGGGGCCAAGGTAGAGCCCCAGGTTGGGACTGGTGTCAAAGCTGGATTTGATACAGGGTTCGATACTGGAGATGGCGTTACATTTGGGACAAGCAGCAACAGTGTTACAGTTGCAGACATGAAAGGTCAGATCCAAGAAAATGGGACTGGGGTTGAAGCTGGAATTGAAGCTGTGAGTGAAGTCCGGAAAACAGTCAGAGATATAGCCAGGGCTGGGGCTGGGAAGAGTAGGGCCGGGATCCTACCCTATGCTCTTCCCTGGAGCGCCCATCCCAGATCCAAAGACCGGAGGTACCGCAGCAGTCACAGACTGGTGCTCCACTACATCATCCCCAGCATGAACTCCTATGGCATGTGCATCATTGACAACTTCCTCGGGAGCAAAATTGGAGACCGGGTTCTGCAAGAGGTCCAAGAGCTGCACCACTCTGGGAAGATGCAGGACGGCAAGCTGGCCAGCAGAGGCCTGGACAACACTAGGAGTATTCGTGGAGACCAGATCGTTTGGGTGGAAGGAAACGAGCCGGGCTGCGAGAACATCGGCTACCTGCTGTCGAGGATGGACAAACTGGTCACCTACGCCGATGGGAAGTTGGGGAAGCACAAGATCAGAGGAAGGCACAAGGTTAGTAGCTGTCGTACTCTGTCTACATCCCCATGAACCTCACTTACTTTATATTGAAGGTGATTTAATTCCATAGGAATTCCGTTTTAGTGTTTCCTCAGGATCTTTGAATCTTTATTTTTATCAGTGATTTGTACAAAACTGCCAGTATTGGCAGGGCACCTATTTCTTAATAAACTCTTGATTACTTTGGAGTTTATGTGTACAGTCTGGGATGGTGCTTTGTGTTAAAGGACTACTGTGAGAGATTTCAAATGTTTTTCCTGACAGTAATTAAGCACATTTAGGAAGTTACAGTGCTTGAGGACACTTTTCTTGAATTATACTTCCAAATTATTTCAGAGTGTAACATTGTGCTTTTTACTACACTGCGTTTTTACAGCTTGTGGTAATCATAGGAAGTTTTTACACAGTGAGCAATACAACATTTTATAATGCTGTAGATTAAACCAGCCATTTCAAACCTTTCCGTTGTCTTATGAAAAGCAAAGAGCTGTTGGGCTCACATATCTCAGCAGCTCTGTGGAATCCTGATTTGTTTTTTGGTTGTTTTTTTTTTCAGCTTAACGTCTCCCAGTATGTGTTCAAATAATCCAATATCTGACATAAAGTCAGTCTTTATTTTTTGAGTCTCTGTAATGAAAGTGTGCAGCATTCAACACCTGAAGCAGCCGCAACAGCATTTTGCTGCTTACTCACTGACACTCCACTGTAATAATTATAGTACCATAATCATGGTCTTATATAATAGCATATGTTGTTGGGGGGGGGCTCAGAGCAGTTTTTTTCCCCCTTTATTTCTTTAACTATATTTTGTTGGTAATGATTTTCAGGAGTAAGTTAAGTATTAAGTATTATTTAAGTATTATTGTAGGGTCTACCTTAAAATATAAAGCGCCTTGAGGCGACTGTTGTTGTGATTTGGCGCTGTAGAAATAAAATTTAATTGACTACTAGAATTTAAAATTGCTGCAAATAATTAATTAAAGATGAAAGATTTTAAGACATACCTGGTAATACACTTCAATTGTTTATGGGTTTAGTTTTATTGTTATTATTATTATTATTATTATGGTTTATTTATTTATTTATTTTAATATTATTATCCTGTATGCTGCATGATAGTTTCCGTTGCAGTTGCTTTGTATTTTCCCTGCACGTGGTCAAGTACACGTTCACTGTTTACTTCCGTTAGGGAGGGGAGGAGGCAGTGAGCGCGAGGGCTACATGCAGCTCACGTAGTACTTAATGGCGACGGGCACGCCCAGTGCGTGGGCACGTTACCGAACCACTGCTGCTCCTTTAACTTTAACTAACTGGCATTGTGGCAACTTTACTGCGTGATATTTAGTGTTGCTGACAACAAGGTGAATGATTTGTGTGGAGTTTGTGCTGCCGTGGTTTCTTGTTGTGGCACATTGTTTTTTGTGTACCGCTTGTTTTGTGTGGGAATTCAAATGAAAATGATTCGACACGCGAATCGTCACGTGATGTAAGAGGAGGCCATAAAAGAGAAACGCAGTGGGGAAGTCACGAAGCCTCACCTCTCCCCCACACAGTGGACATCACATCCAGCACGTCTCTCACCCCTCGCACATTCACTCCCCGATCTCTACTGTAAAGCTAGAGGAATGCCACCGGAAGTAGGCCGACATTCCTGTAAAATAAAGCTATAAAACTATCGTAATTCTCAAGAATCAATTGTCAATTCAGCGGAATTCGTCTTATTGAAGGCTAAATGTCGAATCAATATCAGAATTAGTGCATTTGATTTAAAAGTTAGCCTTGTGTTTTATAGTTAAGCATCATGACGAATTTCAATACAGTTGAATTTCATCAGAATGCTTAGTGTATATATAATGTGACAGATTAGTTTGAACTATTACTGAGCTTAGAATATTTAACATTTTACGTGACAAATCACTTGTACAAAAATTATTTGTTAAAATTTCTTTTGATCATATTATTGATTCGTTTTCAGCAATTAATGAGAAATGCTCTATAGCAGCCTGTTTAGTCTCATACTGAAATATTTTAGTCCCACGCTGAAGGTTTATTCTTTCAGATCTTTATCATTTTATTTTTTCTGGAACTGATGTTCCAGACATCCTTGTAATAACTAAAAATGTTGTTAGACAATTGATAGGGGGAACATAGCAATCCCCTCGACCATCGTTAAAAATTAACACGCCAAGAGGCAAAAGGTTTGTCAGGCAGTGCGACACTTATTGTGAAATCCGTTACCGGATGTGGTGTACTTGTACAGTCGCTTGATCGCCTGTGTCGTGGGCAGAATAAGAGCCGGATGATAAACGCAGGACTTCAGAGGTATTCCGTGAACTCTGTCAGCTCGGTGCTTGACTGTTGGACTTCAGCAGGACTGAATTCAGACGGTCACAGAAACAGAGCTGACGGCGAAACGGGCGTCCCGCTCTCTGTTTGTCGAATCAATCATTTTACAGCCAAAACTTTGAACCTGCGACTCGTTTCTTTTTGTACGTTTTTTTAAACTTCCAAGATTACCTCAACCGTTAAAATGCCTTTCATTGAACACTTATCGGACACGGAATTGGAGCGTTTGGCTCTTGAGCAGGTCGTCCCGGCCCTGCAGGAATACGGCTTCTACTACGTGGACGGACTCCTCGGCGAGCTGGCCGGGGGCGCGGTGCTGGATCAGGTGAAAGACATGCACCGCTCTGGAGTCCTGCAGGACGGCCGGCTGGCCGGATCCGTCCCGGCAGTCCACCGGAGGAGCATCCGTGGAGACAAGATCGCCTGGGTGAGCGGATCGGAACGCGGCTGCGAGGCCATCAACTTCTTGCTCAACCTGATCGATAAGCTGATCTCCTTTTGCTCCGGGAGGCTGGGAAACAAAGCGATTCGGGAAAGATCCCAGGTAAGCGAAACCGCCTGGTGGCGCGATCCTGGTTTACAGCCATCGTGACGATTCAGAAAAACAAGCTAATAAAGGGCCAAAATGTGCCAGTATTTGATCGGGAGCGACCAAACAGGAGACGCAGAGGACCAGAGTTGACAAAACTGAGGAAAGCAAAATACGAACCGATCTTTAAACACGATCAGACTAGCTTCCATGAGTAGTTTGTCGTCGAATGTTTGAAAACCAAAAAGCCCAAATAAAGCAGTTTATTCAGAGTTAAAGTGAGTAAAACCCCGAAATAAGCATCTAACATTTCACAGACAAGACCATACATAAGATATGTACTTTTTAAAAGGGTACACTGTTTCAAGCCGACTTTAGTAAACTCATTTTAGTTAAGTAACAAATTCTTTAACTATTTTTTAAATATAATTTATTTGTGATTTAGACCGTAAAGACTTTCCAACTTGCTTCGTGTAGTTTTCACCATCAACAAACTCCAGTCAGCAGTTAAAAATAAACTTCGCGTGTCTGGAACTCACAGGTGGGGTTTGTGCTGAAGCTGTGCGCTGGTTTGGACTGCAGCTGGTTATAAGTGATGCTGAGATCAGGAGATGCTGTTTATCTCAGGCCTTCCATCCTTCATTTAACAGCTTGGCTCATCACACACTCCTCACATGCTCTCCTCCTCTAGCTGCTCAGTGGAAAGGTGCATCATGCTTAGAAGTAAACACACCAATGCTATTGCACAAAAACATGGCATGCTGTGACAGTGGTTTTAATATTGGTATTTATTACAGCGAATTGTTAGTTGTCAAAAAGGCAGATGTGAGCTCAAGTGGACTCTACATAACTCCGGTCTGTTTTAATCACTAGGCACTGACTGGCGCTCTGCTTTTTTTCCTCTATCCTTTTCTTTCTTTCTGTTGTGCTTGGACGTTCTTCTTTTTCTCAGTAACTTGTTGGCCTTTTGGCAGTAGTTCAGTAACTGACCAATTCTGGGCCCTGAGCCAGTGTTTCAGAAACCAGAACACGGTGCAGGAAGGGCAGGGAATTTACGAGATCAGGTCAGGTCCGCTGGGTGTTCTCCGCTGCTCAGTGATGATTAATGGCGTGAAGATTACGGTTCCGTCGTAGGAGTACCATTCTCAGCTTTTACATGTATTGTCTCTACCTATTAACCTGAACAGAAACCTGTGGGCATTGACCCAGAATGAGCCTCCACATAATAATGACAATATTGTATTTACTAGCAGTATATAAACTGCTGAATTGACATAAAATAATGTCTATGCAGTACAATGCAGTTCAAAGTAGATCTAAAGTTTTATTAATGTGTTAACAACTATAACTCTACAACTCTCAGACAGATAATGAACAGCAGTATTGTAGGAATAATAATGCAAGTAGGTTGTGAAGACTGAAGGCTGAAACTAAGGCGCCCTTAAGTGAGATGGTGTAGATACAACGCACTGTTTCGTGTGCACAGCAGCTAGAGAAAATCTTTATTTTATCTAATTTGTTTTACTTTTACTGGAGAATTTTTAGATTTTGTGATGTACTTGGCACTGAGAGAAGACCCCATCCATGTAAAAACAAGGTTATTAAGCTGTGTCCTTTTAGCTAACAGTAGTGTTAAAATTAGTCAGTAAACAGTTAGTTAGTGTAGTTTGTGTGACTAATGTCACACTTTGGCACAGTATAATAAAATATTCAAGGGCCTACATTAAATGTATTATTTTATTATAGGATGTATATTTTTCATACATTTCCATAAAAATGGCCGGAGGTGGAATTTAACTGATCAAAATACATTTACTTCCATTTCATATCGCTTTGTACCTAAAATACTACATCTGAGAGACAAACATACTGAAACCACTATATTTGAATGAAAGGTTTAGTTACTTTTGTTTAAGGGCAATATTAATAATAATGTTAGAAAACTAAATAAAATTGTGATCATTTTGTGTGTTTCGGGTGAAAATAAGGGTAAACTGACTGTTCACCCTTTACTGGGTGAGAAAATCTTGTTGTATCATAAGTGTGTGGGGGGGAAACACACACTTATCTTCAAGGACATTTTGTTGCTGATACTTGCTTTAAATATAGGTAGCAAATATTTAGGAATTGGTTTAAATTTTTCTATAGTTGAGGGACTGGTAGAAAACAGCTCACCCATTAAGCTGGTGCTCCAGACTCCAGTTTCTCTTCCCTTTTCTCACACATTGATGAATTTGTCCCAGAGGATCATCAGCAGTGGAAAACCTCTATCCCATCACCTCTCCTTTGAAGCACCAAAGAAGTTTTGCATCAGTGGGTTTCTCAGTCTCCCCTGACTCTAGACATTTGCAGTCCTAAGACAAATTAAGACGGTAGTATTCATTACCTGTAACATTGCCACAGTCTGTGTAAGATTAAATTAAAATTTTAAGCTGCTTTTTGTTTTAAAGGCTTTTAGACTCCTGGACCTGAGCCGCAATAAGTAATGTTATGTTAGTAATGTAATGTTAGTAATGTAATTTTATACAGATGGAAAAATATGTTAGATAAATGATATCAAAAGCCTGCAACAACTAGTCAGCTAATTTTTTGAAATAACAACATCAAGTCAGTGTTTGATGGATGCCAGACTGTGTCTGTGTCCTTTTCTGTGAGATCAGCATCACTTGGGCTCGAATGACCCTGACCTTAACTTTAAAACTAAGCCTAACTCTCAAAAAGTTCTTGTTAAAGTTTTAAATCCCAAAGCAAGGAGCGACCAAACTTGTCTTAAATTTTCAAAAATGTCCTCATAAAGACATTGTTCCTCGGAAAGTCAGACACAGCAGAACAGATACACGCCCATTCGTGTGAGTGGGCGTGAAGGTATGCACATGTAGCAGTGGACATTCTCACGTACACATTCAATTCTTCCTTCACTCCTCCTCAACACACACTAAAGCTCACTCACTCACATACAGTATCCTCATTACACACACACACCCACGCATTCACGTGCTGCAGTGTACAGTAAGCTCTTATCACATGTTTGTGTGTGTATGTGTTATCAGATAGAACTTCTTGTGAAAACGGGTCAGCCTGGTTACAACAGACACACAGAGTTACTGTATGTGGAGATGATGCAGGAGAATAAACAGCAGGATTTGTCTTTTGTGTGGAGGACACAAAAAACCTTTAATAATAGTTTGAAATACAATTCTGATTATGGTACAAGCAGCTGGACATAATTTAAAATCAAAGATTGCACCCAAAGTAGTAGACAAACCCAACTCCAAGCATTGCTTGACACCAGTCTGTTAGGTGGTTGAAGCCAAACAGTCTGTGAGGCATTAAAAAGGTCTTAAAACCTCTTGGATTGGGTTTGCTAAAAGTTGCAGAATCACTGCTGTTGGATGTCGGTGGTGCTGCAGACACGCTGTAGCCTCACGCGCCACACGTAGCTTTGTCATTAAACCATCAGCTGGCTGGAAACCTGCCAAACAACCGCACAGACATCACCACACCTCCACAACATCTCCCCGTGCCCCTCTCCTCCCCCCTCTCTGCATCTCCCTCTGCTAGAGAGATAAGATAAAGTTGAATTGAAAAACAGTTCTAAGGCGTTTTGTTTTCAACCCTTTTCCTCTCACAGTGTATCATTTCGTCTCCGCTCAGCCCCCCTCCTGTGTCACTGCGCTTTTTTTTTCTTTTTTTTCCTTTTTCCTCATTCTACAGGAACTCACTTGTACGATGACGGTAATGATGATGAAGCCTGTGTGTGTGCGTGCGTGCGGCGTGTAAACAAACTTGCGTGATTTCTCCACTTCCCCTCAGAGCGAGCCTGTGGAGCAGGTCAGCCGCTCGTTATCAGCGCTAGGGGTTTGCCGTCACTGGCAGCCAGGGAGGCCTGAAACTACGTGCACGTTTGGAGTCCCTCGCACACACTGACGGGGGCTTGACTTCTGCACCCACCCACCATCCCGATCCCCTTCTCATGAAAAGCAATAGAGAGGGGCGTTTCACAGCGAGAGCGCCCAAAAGGGAAGGGGTGTGGCGTCTACATGGTTGCATGCGACGGGTGTATAAACACAGACATCAGGTGGTACATGTTGACGTCAGTAAGGTTACTAAAGGTGCGCTGCTGTTGTCGTTGATGTATCGAGGGAATGGTCTATTGGATCGGGGGTTAATCTACACTGTGACCTTCCTGTATAAACTGGCATGTGTGTTGATAATCGTAAAGGAAAGGAAGTGAACAGGATGTTCGCTTCCATGAGATTCTATGGAGCGTGCAAAGGTGTAGAAGGCCTTTGCACGCATGTGTTTGACAATAAGGGGGTTTCACAATAAAATCCCATCAGAGAAAAAGGGGCAAGCACGTTGACGGTGTGACTGCTGCCGTTTTGCCTCTATAATTTTCTGTTATAGAGGTTCCGTGAATAAATGCAAATCACGCTCATGTCTTGGACATGTGCGTACATTGAGCTACAGGCATTGGTCGAGGGGCTTGCGTGCAGTCTGTGTGTAATCATCGGGGTCAGGTGACGACGTTGACGTCAGAGAGATGGTAAAGATAACACGCTTTGACATAAATCAGTGCTGCTGATGTTTGTTTTGGCGCGTTTAAGGAACATGTGTTTTTAACAAGCATCAATCTTCTCTAACATCATTTTCCTTCTTTTTTTTTTTCTTTAATTTGTAAAGTAGGGTCCACATTCTGGAAAAAATGATTGATTTTTCAGTGCCAAATGGTGAAACATGGAAACTTGCACAAAACTTTAATAAAACTTTTCATATTTTTTTCTGTTTTGGAAAAAATTAAAGGGGCAGGTGTGTTTTACTGCAAGCCTAAGTAAATAATAATATCAGTCTGTGAAATGCTAGATGTAGCTGTTTAGCTGCAGTGGGCAGTCTGAGCAGATCTAACCTGAGTAGCACAGAATCAGCTGTTTGTGACCACTGGGTTTTGTTTCATCGGCAAGGATCACAGTTTGTGCTTTGTTTACTGTTGACTCTGAGACACAGTCTCATGTCTCATAGTCTCGTCTCTTACTCTGAGCTTATCAGACACTTCCTGCTGGGGTTATGAGGTCGCAGCGCTGCAGGCAGGGGATGCAGGGAACCCCCCCTAGCTCCCACCTCCCATGTCCTGTTTGGAAAAGGTTTCCATTTTAACTGAAATGAACTTGTTTTCTGTGAATATTTATTGTATTTTAAATTTTTTTTTTAATTATTTTATTTTTATTTATTGCTTCGAGGAAGCAATTAATTATGAGGACTGTAGTCAAAGCACTGGTTTGTAAGAACTAGTATTCTAGTTTTAGTATTTCTTTCATTTTAAACATGTAAAAAGAAATGGCTCATTTTTAAAAAATAGTGGAACAAATAGATGATGGGGCCAAAATCTCAGTGACGTCAGGATTCCTGGTTGTGTTGGGAAATCTGTCGGTCTTTGCAAAACTATTATGGCCTCTTATCAATACTGTAACCACAAGTGCGGCTGTTCCAATTTCCTCCCAATACTGACTGACAGCACGTACGTGCACACACACATATGTACACATACATGTGTACGTGCGAATCGGTGTGTAGGCATGCAACCACAACAAGCACATCTGGACACGAGAAATATTAGCAAATAACCACCACACACACACCCACATTGGTGCACACACATAGAGGAAGTATGTGTAATTGTGTCTGCATAACTGATTTTCAACACGGCAGCTTTTATTTGGAAGATTATATCAGCCATTGTACTCATTCAGCATTACTTGTTTTTATATTATGTTATTATATTTCCAAAACAAGCCACAGGAAATGATCATTTTATTACATCAAATTGTGCTAAACTAAAAGAACAGTCTAGTACATTTTTATTTCCTGTTATCCCTGTTAACACTACAATTTTATTCCTGATATTTTAGTATTTTTACTATTTATCAGTTCCTTCCATTATACTCCAGTTTCAGAACTTCACTTCTTTTCTTTTCTTTCTTGATTGATGTGTTGATGGTTTGATTTGTGAAAAATTTGGAAAAATATGAGCAGCAGTTGTGACAGCTCTCAAGTTTACAAAGCCTCAGTTAAATTCTACTGATGAGAACCACAATTATGAATAATTACAATATCGGTGGTAACAAAAATAAAAAGTAACCAAGTAATAACTAATCAATTCTGTTTGTATGTGCTGTTTTCCATTGTGTTTCGTAATTAAATCTGTGAAGCAAAAAGTTTATTTATCTGTGTAATGTAGTCAAATAATAAAAACACATGAGAAAAAAAATAGCAGTTAATGTTAGCACTTTCTATGATGTCTGAGCTCGTGGTGAAGTGCATTAAAGCAGCAGGGTTTTGTGGTAGTAGTGACACAGGAGTACTCTAATTATTTCTGCTTGTGCGTGTCTGTTTAGGCTATGGTGGCGTGTTACCCAGGAAATGGGGCGGGTTATGTCAAGCACGTGGACAATCCCAACTGTGATGGACGCTGCATCACCTGCATCTACTACCTCAACAAGAACTGGAATGCCAAGGTGCTTATTACACTTTGTTCATTTATTCATTTATCTAACCCTCTTTTCAGTTTTTCGTGTTTGATCACCATCTCTAATCTTTTTTATGATTTCAAGTCTGATTGTGAGCTGAGTGAATAGTGAAGTTTCTGACTTTGATCTCTGATGATATCAGTATGAAATGTTTTTTTGCTTCCTTTGACTTGATAAAATCAGAGGAAGTGATCGCGACTGTTTTGAATTAAGATGTGAATATTTGTACATTATTGGTTTCTGTCTGGGGACAGGAGTGAATAGAAATGAGAGAAAAAGAACTTCCACTAAATTGTCTTTCCTGCTGTTGTTTATCAGGAGCATGGCGGCATCCTCAGGATCTTTCCAGAAGGGAAGTCGTACGTGGCAGACATCAAGCCACTTTTTGATAGGCTGCTCTTCTTTTGGTCAGACCGCAGGAACCCACATGAAGTGCAGCCTTCCTATACCACCAGGTAACCTGCCAACCAACCCATCAGTACCCCAATTCATGAGGCAGCTTCTCCTGTAACTACTACAGACATGATGCAATCCTCACTTTGCATATGACTTGGACCATCTGCCTTTGTTGGCATTTGTTAGATGTGTTGTAATTTTCCTTAAATATGACAAATTAATTAGCAAAAACATAACCCTTATTAACACACACTGGTCGTTACAGACAGCAATGGCAACCACTGAAGACACTATTCTTGCCGTTTGTGTTTCAGGTACGCCATTACAGTTTGGTATTTCGACTCTGAGGAGCGAGCCGAGGCCAAGAGACGCTTCAGAGACCTCACAGGTACGAACGAACCCTGGAGAAAGCACAGTTCATTTCCACGGCAAATGCTTTTAAATTATACCTTGAGACAGAATTTCATTTCTGAATGTCTTTGTTTTTTCTGTTTCAGCATCAAAGGCGCAGCAGGGCGGTAGCTCCAGCAGCTCCAGCTGATCATGAGGAGGTGTCACCACCTAGTGTTCAACCTCCAAACTGCAGGAGAGGGCGGCAGGGTTCCTTCTGGTTGTCGAAGCTTCTGGAAAAGCTGAAAGAAAAGTTGAAAAACAAACAAAAAAAACGTTTTCACCCTGTCCTGATCTAAGGAGGGACGTTTCTGACCTGCCTGCATTTCTGCTGCTGCTCCTGCTGCTGCTATAACCCGAGGCACTTTGGGCGACCTGCACCTGTTCTGGACATTCCCTGCTTTTCATGATGTTTCTGTAATACGCAGCTGATTTCGTCTGAGTGGAGAGAAAAAACTGTAGACTGTACTTTTTCTTTTCTTTTTTTTTGTAAATTTTCTTTTAAAGCCTCGCCTTCAGATGAGAGGAGGAGGAGAGTTTGCCGACAGCTTTCGGGGTTTACAGAGAGACATGATGTTTTTAAACCACTGTGACGGAAGTTTCACACTTAAATGTGTGCTTAAGAAGGAGGAGCACAGAACTGTTGCTTAAACTACAGAAGAAGAATTGTTTACCAGTAGATGATGCCTCGATATCCACCGACCAATGAGGGCTGAACTTGAAAAAGATGAAAATACATATTTCAAATTTCAGATCTTATTAGGAGAAACTTTTGAAAAAACTTCGTATATTTTATTGTGAACAACCAAAAGGAAAAAAAGAGCTTGCTAGAAGCAACTCTATATTGAAATACTGAGTCATTAAGGGAGATTTCTTTTTTAAAAAAAAACTCCATTAGCATTAAATCAATTATTTATTTTAAATTCAACAATTTATTAAATCACTAATAGTTTTATTACCCGAGAACTTAGATGTAAATGTTTCCACTTAATATATCATACAGTGCATCGCTGGAGTGCCAATTTTGGGAAGAGCACTTTGCCGCGATGATATGAAACGTTTGTGGAAAATAGCTGTGTCATCTAATCCAGAAAAGTAAAACAAATAGTTTAATTGGTTACTTTTCCAAACAGCTATTCCTTGTAGCTTCAACCAAGCTTCCAATTGGAAACTAGCGTGTGCTGCAAATCACCTAGTAAATGGTTTTGTAGGTTCAGCTAAGCTGCTGGCCTCAGACAAAATGCTCTTAAAGGGGACCCATTCTGCTCATTCTCACTCTGTATTTTTATTCTTGAACTCTTAAATGAGCAACGTCGTACGATTCACAGTTCAAAATAATGCCTACTTACCGTATCCTGCTTAGTTCATGAAAATGATTTCCTTCCTTGACATACTGAATAACATAAAATATGTTAGTGTGATAGAAAAGAAGGAAAAGCAAAAAGGTCCCCTTTAAGGTCAAGTTTGCAATTAATGGGAATGAATTGTTCATTGAAGTTTACCATATGATCTCTTATATTGCACTACCTTCCATCATCATATGTGAAAGGTTTTACTTTCCAACACAATTCTACTGAGATTTGATAAATGACGTATATTTTATAGTAAAATGTGTTAAATATCCACAATTGCAGATTTTTTTTTTCATACCCTTCTCGGAATGCTTCTGTGTATTAGTGACCTTTGTTGGCTGAGAAATAGAAAAACTTTAAGTGTGATTCACAAATAGTCTTCCGTAAATTATTTTGACAAAACGCTCCATTTACTCCGGTCCCCGTGAGTTCGGTCCCTGAATCGAAAAACGGATGTCTGTGTCTGGTGCACGCGCCGTCCTCTGCTGACGGAGAAGGACGATGAGGAGACAGATTCCACTGATACAGCAGATTTGACGGGGAGCGTGTGAAGCGGCTGTCAAAGAGACTGTACATATGAGAGGATGAATAATTGATGTTCCGTTCAAACAGCCCTTCTGAGACGTTATTGAGCTCGAGTCGCTGTCCTGAAACAATAACGCTCACCGCCAACTTACACCACCTTTAAAACTGATCTGTCATCTTCGCTGCAGCGGGAGTGGGACAACCCCCCCCACTTGGGCTCTCTGCTGGTATTACTGCATTCTTTGGTGGAAGAGTTAAGTCTTGTACACAATCTGAATGTTCTGTAAAGTGTCACATGATATTTACAAATGTGTTGAATACAACTTCGGTTTAAAAAAACAGACTGTGGTGTTTGACTTTATTTATGGCTTTATGGTTTATTTAACCATTCATATCACCGGTACAGCTGAGCAATTAGGGTTTATTTACAAGTAAAATAAATGGTTCAATTATCAACTCTTATATGAATTCAAGGGGTGCTCCAGTACAATTCACTGATCAGGTATAACATGAGCACTGACAGGTGAAGTGAATAACACTGATATTTCTTCATGATAGCAACTGTTAGTGAGTGGGCTATATCAGCGATCAAGTGAACATGTAGGTCCCAAAGTTCATGAGAAGCAGGAAAAACGGGCCAAATTGTGATGTGACTAGATGGGTTAGAGCATCTCCAAAACTGCAGTTCTTATGGGAGTTTCCTGGTCTGCAGTGGTCAGTATCTATCAAAATGGTCCAAGGAAGAAAGAGTGGTGAGCCAGTGACAGGGTCATCACTGGCCAAGTCTCACTGATGCACACAGGGAGTAACTGTGACAAGCTAATGTAGCTCAAATTGCCAAAAAAGTTGATGCTGGTTTAAAAATTACTGATAGCTCAATTGATATGTGTGGGAATACACAGTGCATTCCAGTTTGCAAATGGGGCTGCATAACTGCAGACCTCCCAGGGTGCCCATGCTGACCTGCATCTACCACCAAAACCACCACCAATGTGTGTGTGAGCATCAGAACTGGACAACAGAGCAATGGTAGAAGGTAGTCTGGTGTGGTCTAAGGAGCTTGGAAAGAAAAGTGTTTGGAGAAGCTTCTTCAGTTCTAAGAGCAACTGGTGGAGAGTCCCAGATTTTAAGCCCTATCCTCCCAACTAGGAAGGATCCGAAAGACAAACACAACAATATTGTCATCCCCTATGTAGCCGGTTTATCAGAAAAACTCAGGAGAGTCTTCTCCAAGCACGACATCCCAGTGTACTTCAGACCCAGCCACACACTCAGACAAAAACCGGTTCATCCCAAAGCCCAAAGAAAAAACTCCTAAACACAAACTTTTTTTTTTCACCTATCCCGTTTGGTTCTTTTGCCATCAGAATTAAAGGCAAAGAAAGATGCCCAACAGATTTACTTTACCAAATGGACCATCCCGGCCTTGCAGTATTGGTCTATTTGATTCACCTTTGCTTTTATTGTTTAATTTATTTTATTTTCACTTGCTACACATGGGACAGACATGACTGGGGGAAAGAAAAGGGAGAAAGAAAGAGGGAAAGAAAAACAGCAGGTAAGAGGAACGGTGATAAAGGGAAAAAAAAACAAAAACCAACAAAACAAACAGACAAAAAATACATATATCAATCACCTGGATCACCTGTTGAGAAAGAAAAAAGAGAAAACAAGCAAAAAAAAAGAGCAATATAATAAACAACATCATCGCAATGACCTATGTGAATATAACAGTAAATACTAAATATTGAATATTATTGTGCAGCACGTAGGATCGACAGCACACAGTGTGCTTTGACGTAGGAGCCAAAAAGGGTGTAGTTTGTGTGTGTGAGCACCCGTGTGTTCACCTGTGAGCATGAGCGCGCTTGTATTTAAAAGGTTCCTTCATGTAATGATCTGCTAGAGGGTGTGGGGGAGCCATAGCCCCGTCCTCCAGGGCATGAAGCAGGTATGGAGGAGATCCAGGCTCCAGACATCCAGAGGCCCTCAGAGCACAAGAGACCAAGGAAGACCAACAGAGGGGCAACCGTGCCACTCTCCCAGAAAGAGCTGAGGAGAGCCCCAGATGAGGGGTCACTCAGCAGCCGCGGAGCAGAAGCCGGGGGGGGGGGGGGGTGTGTTGCAGTGACGTGCCTGGGGGTGAAGACTCCAAATCTCCCTCCACCCACTCATATGTAGTGTTGATGCATGTGTGTTCTAAGGTGCATTTAAACACAAACTTAACAACTTAACAACGTAGTGTATGCTGTACAGTGTAGCGAGGAATGCTCAGACCTCCACAGCGGAGAGACCACACAGCCACTTCATAAACGCATGGTACAACATAGAAGAGCCACCTCCATGGGACAAGACTCAGCAGTCCATCTGCATCTAAAGGACAAAGGTCACTCTTTTGAGGACGCCAATGTTCACATTTTGGACAGAGAAGACAGATGGTTTGAAAGAGTAGTGAAAGAAGCCCTTTTTGTCCACTGTGAGCGACCATCTTTGAACAGAGGTGGTGACACCAACTGTCTGGCATCTGTAATCCAGTTTTGAGATCCCTTCCCAGACGCCTTAACACCCACTCACATCCTGGGCCATCTGACCTCAGTAAATCACATAACAGGGTGGGGCTAGGTTTCACAATGGGTTCACCTGAAAGCTTGGCTGATTGTGACCTACACCTGTATTCACACCTTGGCTCGCGTGATTAGGTAGATGATCAGTAGAGTCCATAACCCTCTTGGGGACACTCCCATAGGGCTTGAAATCTGGGGCTCTCCACTAGTTGCTCTTGGAACTGAAGAAGCTTCTCAGATGAGAGGTGAAACGTCTTGAAAGAAAACTACTTTCCAAGCTCCTTAGACTGTGATGACCTGGATGACTGCATGGATGTAGTCTGGTGTGATAAATCAAATTTTGTTCTACATCACACATTATCCTCGGAATTCTGACATTCTGAGAAAAAAAAAGTCAGAATTCTAACATTAATCTCAGAGTTTAGATTTTTTCCCCCCTCAGAATTCACCAAAATCAGAATTCTGAGATTAAAGCCAGAATTATTTTTTTCTCAGAATTCTGACATTCTGAGTAAAATGTCAGAATTCTGACTTTTTTCCTCAGAATTCTTACCTTAATCTCAGAATTCTTTATTCAGTATTTTAAAATTCAGAGAATAAAATTCAGAATTCTTTTTTCTCAGAATTCTGCCACTAACTTCTAAATTCTGAAAATGTTGTATTTTTTCTATTCACCCTAATTCCCTTCTGTAGGGAACTGAAGAAACCAGTTCTTCGATTCTAATATCATGTTACTGACCTGTTGCAAATTAACCTGTTTAGTTTTAAAATATTCCTCCTGCTATTTCTTTTTACCACGTATTTTCAAGGCTTTTGCTCCAAACTTTTTTTCAACATGTTGCTGCCATTGAATTCAAATATTTTCCTTAATATTTTACATTTTCTCTGTTTAAACATGTGATGTGATGTGATCTATGAGTGTTGCAAGTCATTGTGTTCTGTATTTTTTTTTTTTTTAACATTTCATGTAGTGTCCAAACGTTTTTGGAACTGGGTTTGTAGGCAAAGACTAAATGAAATCAGATTTAAATATCTTCTTCTTCCCTTTGAAGTATAAGGACATAAATGTAGAAAGACACATTACACTGTGTGCATAATCTTTGGACCACTAACTACAGTTTTGCACCAGCAAGTGTTGCAGACCTTAAAAATGGATCACATCATGAGAGTGCCTTTCTGCACAGTCCAAACCAGTGGCTTAAATTATTATCAGTTTTACATTGTGCCTGTGGGCAGAGACATCACCCACTGTCTGCCATACTAATTCAAAGTTATGCAGTTAAGTTTGAGCCATGACAATTGAATAGATAAAACTAAATAAAGGTAACCACGAACAGGTGGGTCTTAAGTTTCTTTTTAAAAGTATCAACAGTTTCCAGATCTTAGGTCCAATGGAAGTTGAGATTCACAGCTTGGGGTCACAACCTCAAAAACACTGTCACCTTTTGTCATTAACCTCTAACTACAACCAACAAGCACTGATTCAATTTTCAATTCAATTGAATTTTATTTATATAGCACCAAATCACAACAACAGTCGCCTCACTTTATATTGTAAGGTAGACCCTACAATAATACATACACAGAAAACCCAAATATCATATGACCCCCTATGAGCAAGCACTGTGGCGACAGTGGGAAGGAAAAACTCCCTTTTAACAGGAAGAAACTTCCGACAGAACCAGGCTCAGGAAGGGGACTGCTGCGACCGGTTGGGGAGAGAGAAGGAAGACAGGATAAAGACATGCTGCAGAAGAGAGCCAGAGATTAATAACAGGTATGATTCAATGCAGAGAGGTCTATTAACACATAGTGAGTGAGAAAGGTGACTGGAAAGGAAAAACTCAATGCATCATGGGAATCCCTCTGCAGCCTACGTCTATTGCAGCATAACTAAGGGAGGATTCAGGGTCACCTGGTCCAGCCCTAACTATATGCTTTAGCAAAAAGGAAAGTTTGAAGCCTAATCTTAAAAGTAGAGATAGTGTCTGTCTCCCGAATCCAAACTGGGAGCTGGTTCCACAGAAGAGGGGCCTGAAAACTGAAGGCTCTGCCTCCCATTCTACTTTTAAATACTCTAGGAACAACAAGTAAGCCTGCAGTGTGAGAGCGAAGTGCTCTAAATGGGGTGATATGGTACTACAAGGTCATTAAGATAAGATGGGGCCTGATTATTTAAGACCTTCCATGTGAGGAGCAGGATTTTTAATTCAATTCTGGATTTAACAGGAAGCCAATGAAGGGAAGCCAAAACAGGAGAAATATGTTCTCTCTTTCTAGTCCCTGTCAGGACTCTTGCTGCAGCATTTTGGATTAACTGAAGGATTTTCAGGGAGTTTTTAGGACTTCCTGATAATAATGAATTACAGTAGTCCAGCCTGGAAGTAATAAATACATGAACTAGTTTTTCAGCATCACTGAGACAGGATATTTCTAATTTTAGAGATGTTGCGCAAATGGAAGAAAGCAGTCTTACATATTTGTTTAATATGTGCGCTGAAGGACATGTCCTGGTCAAAAATGACTCCAAGGTTCCTCACAGCATTACTGGAGGCCAAGGTAATGCCATCCAGAGTAAGAATCTGGTTAGATACCATATTTCTAAGATTTTCAGGGCCGAGTACAATAACCTCAGTTTGATCTGAATTAAGAAGCAGAAAGTTAGCGGCCATCCCGGTCTTTATGTCTTTAAGACATTCCTGCAATTTAACTAATTGGTGTGTGTTACCTGGCTTCATGGATAGATAAGAGCTGGGTGTCATCAGCATAGCAGTGAAAATGTACACTATGTCTTCTGGTGATACTGCCTAAGAGAAGCATGTATAATGTAAACAGAATTCGTCCTAGCACTGAACTCTGTGGAACTCCATAATTGACCTTAGTGTATGAAGAGGACTCTCCATTTACATGAACAAATTGGAGTCTATTAGATAGATATGATACAAACCACTGCAGCGCAGTACCTGTAATACCTACAGCATGTTCTAATCGCTCTAATAGGATATTATAGTCAACAGTATCGAACGCTGCACTGAGGTCTAGCAGGACAAGCACAGAGATGAGTCCACTGTCAGAGGCCATAAGAAGATCATTTGTAACCTTCACTAAAGCTGTTTCTGTGCTGTGATGATCCCTCACTAATGAGTTGAGAGTGAGACTGCCGGACAGCATTGGAGCATTGCAGTACATGCCAGTTTTCAATGTGGAGGAAACTCTAAAGCACAACAAGAGCCCTGGAGAAATAGAAAAAATTGCTAACCTCCTTGGCTTCTCCCATGAAGCGATAGATAAGATTATCCACCAATGGCGTACTACCCATCTTAGTAAAAGGAATGAGACAAAAAACACAATGGACTTCTGGAGTGAGATTTGGAAGTACAGGGATGCAGCTGATATCAACCCGTTTCAAGAACTTGCCATGGCTGATGTGTCTGTATTGTCCTTGCCACATTCAAATGCTGAGGTTGAGAGAGTATTCAGCCAGATGAGTGTGGTAAAAAGCAAACATAAAACACCAGCTGCCTGATAATGTTTTGCAGCTTTTTGGCACATCAGCTGCTTACTCATTTAAGTCAAGTGCTACAGTTGCTGAACCTGTAATAGAGAATCTTGACGAAAATGAGGATGACCCACTCTTTCTGTGAGCCAGCACAGCCTGTGTGTGTGGAGGGATGTCTGAAAAAAACAAAACAAAGCAATCAGCCTGAATTAGGACCAGACTAATCCCCATCTTTTTTTCACATTGACACTGTTTATTTCTACTGTCTGTAGATTGCTAATGTAGTTTGTTAACAAAATTATGGTTAAAATGTTCTTCTTTTACCCTTAGTCTTGTGTGGTTTAAAACTACTTAAAAAGCCCCCCCCCCCCCCAAAAAAGTGCCTATTTCGGGTCACTTTTGCCGGTCCCAAGCCCAGATAAAGGAGGAGGGTTGAAATTAAAATAAATATAACTTGTAGTTCTAAATATATTCTAAATGCACTTAGGGTGTTTTTTGCTCACTTTATGTCTTTTCCACGATGTTATTTCTCTTTCCTACAGCGTAGTTTACAAGCATGACCAATTATGCAATTATCCAATTATACGTCACTTAACGAATTCTAGCGAATTCTAGAACAGCCTACAGTGATTTTTCTTACTGAGGAGTTGGCAACATTTCCCCAGTGCAAGATGTACATCATGTATTTGGAGCTGCTACCTGCTTTTATACCTCTCGAGCACTTTTGTCCTGTCTGGTCCAGCATGTCCTGGTCAGCACCGGTGTTACAACAGTGGTTTCTTGCATAAACATGCAGGTCAGGACATGCTCCCATCCCCTGTTAAAGCTGCTGTTGTTATGATGCAGTGTTCATTCTCTGTCTTGCGTCTTGAGAGGTCAGCTCAGCTAAAGGTTTGTTTCCAGCTATGGTGGCAATGATCAAAAGTGTGAGGGCTTAATCTACAAGGGCTGTGTGCCTATGAATGGCAAGTGTAGGTGTGTTTTCTCTTTCCAGTGCCCTTTTACAAATGGAATGCAGCAGCCCTGTGAAGTCCCTGTGTCCTGTGATGTGCTGCTTCATTAACCAGATTCAGGATGTGCATTTATCTGACAGACTGTTCATCTGCTTTGCTGACAGCCAGGTATAAAGCTTTACATAAACAGAAGCTCTGCCACTGGATTTTGGAGGCCATTTCCCTAGCATAAAGTACCAAAGGTCTCTCCTTGCCTCAGTGTGTGAGACCACATACCACCAGGGAATGGCAGCCTTATAGGTTCCATTTGAAGGGTTTATATGAATGATATCATCACAAACCCAAAGGGTTCATACGAGAGGTTGATCCAAAAGCAGACTCAAGAGCTGACTTACTTTTTGATCAAGCTTTATTTACACACCAAAACAAGGATTATCTCTACACATGTGCACACACACACACACACACACACACACACACACACACACACATGGAGAGATTTCTGGCAAGCAGTTCTGAAACAGAGGAAAGACTGCAGTGAGCTAAGACTTTATTCATTACAGAAGGTAGCCGTGATTTGGGGGGTGCAGGACTGATCTGATTATGGTGAGAACCAGTCTGCTTGAGGAGAGAAGAGCTGTAGAGGCTGTGCAAAGGGCCCAGGTTGGAGGTTGTCAAGTAGCGACATCATAGTTTTTACAGTTTGGCTGAAGAAGGGAGGCGTTGACTGGCATTCAGTGGGCGCAACAGGGGAGGCCAGCAATTTGGATGGAGAGGAATTCTCCAGAGAAGCAGGGCTAATCAGAGTAGGAATGTTAGGAAAGGAGAATATATCCGGCTGTGGAGTGGCAGGGAGGTGGTTAAGAAGTGACCACATGTCTTCCTGAATGTCAGCGAAACCAATAGGCTCTTTTTGGTGTTGAAAGAATGTGGCAGAAGAGGCAAATGATGTGGATAGAGAAGTATATACAGGAGAAGCAGGGTTGGTCTGATTTAGGTGATGACCAGTGAGTGGAGAGGAGGGCTGCTGAGACTGCTTAGAAGTGAGGAGGGGTCAAGCTGTTCCACCACTGACAGCAGTGCTTCATCAGTGTCACTGACAAAAGTGGCCTGGAGCTGAACGGGTGCAGCGGAGGAGGCCAGTGATGCAGATGGGGAGAAATCCATATGAGAAGCTGGGAGGACCGGATTTACTTGACACACAGGTGCATCAACTGTTGTCTGTGTGTTCTGCAGCTGCACCCACGCTGACTGCTGATCAGGAAGGTTGGTAACAGCTGGCTGTCTCTGTGGCTGTTCAAGAGGCTCCTTTGCAACTGAATAGGAAGAAGATGGCTGTGTCTGAGCTGGTGTCACACAAAGCCTCTTGGCCTGTTGTTCTTCCTGTTTAGGTTCAGATGCTGCACAAACAAAAACACAGTAAGTCTTCTTTTGTTAACAGATTTCCGTCTTCTTTTCATCACATTTCACATTTAAACAAAGTTGTAATTCCCAGAAATCTCCTCTCACCTGTGCTTGAGGTGCGATTTCACGTTCTCTTCCTCTTTTTGCCCTAAAAACAAAAATATGAGAATTTTCATCAGTTGATCCAAACTCTGTGCACTGGTTGTTTCATAATTCAGTGCAGTGATCGGCACATGTATGAACTGCATGTTGGCACTTTGGACATACGTAGTTTTCTTTGGTGGACCAGTCTGGATGCTCTGTGGAATGACGGCATCTCTCGCTTTCAGCCTGATCAAAATATTTAGCTTGTTGTTTTTTTGTGAGAGACCTCCACTGAAGACAGACAATCATGAGAACACACTGTCAGCATAGATAAATACTCAGCTACACTGTTACTACACATAACTACAGGACAGCTGGAACACATGCACAAACATGAGCATAAAGCATTGACAGATGCATAAATATATGAGTTACACACTTACCCTCTCTCCCACAACTGCATTTATGGCTGCACTGGCAGTTATGTTCAGTTCCGCCGTCACCTTTGGCCTCTGCTCCTTCAGGTAAAGCATGAAGGCGTTTGGTGGCTTCTTTATGTACAGCCGGTCTGCATCCTGTTGGGCTTCACATTTCCTTTTTCTACAGGAATAAAACACAGAGTCAGAGCACATGTTAGCTTTGTGTACAGCTGTGAGCAAAGTAGTTTAAAAACATGAGTAAAGCTGGGAAACTGAATATAAGGAGGCACCATTAAAGGAAGCTGATTACAATAATTCAAGCAAACATCTGCAGAAAAAAAGACGAATATCTGGAGATAACTGACACAAAGCACCAGAGAAACTTACTTTGGAGTGGAGGTGTTGGATGGGGGAGCAGGAGTGGCAAAATCCTGGACTGGAACACCGTGCCTACACAGATGCAGAGACGGATACGAGATAACAGAGTTTATGAAGATACAGATGTTCAGCAACTGTGTTCACTGGTGTGTTTGTGTGTTTTACGTACAGTTCTCCAGCAGGATGCACGTACTGCCTCATGTTTTCTGGAATCCCGAGCACATTATACTTGAAACACACACACAAAACACACAACAGATGATGAGACAAGCTGCAATGCTATGATCTATCCACTCGGTGGAAGAAGTGATCAGTGGGAGGAGAAGATGTGCATAAAACTACATTCATACATAGCTTGACTTTGTTCTCCTGCGCTATTCTTTGGAATTATGTTTCACTGGCAGTGACTAAGTTTACTGTTCAGCAAAGCTTCACACCACATTTATACAAAGGTGAAATACGAGGAAGCTGAGAGCAGAGTGATGAGTCCGAGACTTTTAAACATCTTTATCAATAAAACTCTAATGAGTCCTGTCACTACCTCTGGGTGTCTCAGCTGTCCCTGCCTATCTGTCCCTGGCTGACTGTAGAGGTGAGCTGGTGCTGAGCCCATGAGTGGAACCAGCTGCTGATACACAGGAGGAGCTGATTCTGGGAGGATGTTGCTAAAAAATCCTCCAGTCTGAGGATCTGATGCTGGCTGAGGGGCTCCAGTGGGGCTCCTTTCCCCACTGGTGTCCCAGTGGGGAAAGGAGGGGGAGGCAGAGGGTTGGATGTTTGCCCCAAAATGTCAACTTCAGGAGTGGAAGGCGCTTCTTCCGACTGCACTGTTTCCAAAATATAATTGTTTTGGTCCCTGATGTCCATTTTAGAGACAGACGGGTTGAGGGGGTCGCTCAGAAGAATGGAAAACTGCGTCTGTCTAAGATACTGTGGCACACACAATTATAAAAGGTTTTGCTGTCTTTAGACTGCGTTCTTACATCTCATATAATACAGAACTAAACTAAGGACAAGTATTATGTGGGAACAAGGTGTGAGTTAACAGTTAAAATCAGTTAGAGTGAATGTCATATTAAAATATGATATTTACTGATGATAAGATATTTAAAAGTGTTATATTTGTACTAATTCAAACCAAACAGAAATACAAAAAACTAACAAACTAATTAATACCCTGTTAACTCTAAACTGCATTTATATAACATCAATTGTTCTTACTTTGTAACACAAACATTTTAAAAAGACAATGCACTATATAGACATACACATATACACACACACACCTACATATATCTATATATATATATATGTGTGTGTGTGTGTGTGTGTGTGTGTGTGTGTGTGTGTGTGTGTGTGTGTATTCAAGAATCTGTAATTCAATAACACTAACAAGGTACATGAGCACTTAGAATTTGATGATTTAAATAACATTAAATTTTATTTACTTTTAATTTTGCATCAGCTTAGCCAATTACAATATTAAAATAATGACTTTTGTGATTTAAAACCTGATTTAGCTGACCTGTACTGCAAAGGGAAATATGGGTTTTTTAAGCTGTAGTTACAAGTTGCTCTGCAGATCCAAGGTTTTTGCTTGGGAATTAAGGTTCAAATGCAGATTCAAGTTTTACAAGTTTTAATACAATATGATGCATTGAGATGAAATCACCCCAAAGTTTGATTAAAATGTAACAAGAATGTGCTGTATGAAGGCAGTTACTGCCTACAGGTTTATTTAAATACTGCAGATATATTTTAAAGTACATTTTTCTGATAATATCATTGCAGTTTTTGTTTAAATTTTAATTGGATACTTGTTTTTTTTACATGATGTGAATTACTTAGTTCACTGCTAAATCACACAGTAGCTCAATAATTCAAACATTACTTTGCACACTTTGTTTACATGTTGAGGGACACAGTAAAACAGGAAAAATATCGATTTTGAAAAAGTAATTGTGTGGCTTAAAGAGTCAAGTGTATTATTTAGATGTTCCACTGCATTAGATGATCTTAAAACTATGCTTTAAGTACTCACCAACAATTTTCAGTGATGGTTCAGTTAAATATTTTAAAGTGCTGTTTAAAAGTAGTTTTGAGGTTTGCTTTTGAGGCTCTGAAAAGTACTTGTTCACACAGTGAAGACTCTGTCAGAATGTCACAGGTTCTGTAAAATGTTTGTGTTTAACTTCATTGTGTCACCAGGTAACCAAAACATTCCATTTCATTCCTGTCTGTTTCCAGCATCTCTTTATCCACAGTCATCATCATGGCTGGATCAACCTTCTCAGGGACCCCGGGGCAGAGAGTTTATGTTGGGCACCGACTGAGCCCACAGCACATGTCAGGATCATTATTGTCTTAGTAACCAAATTATAAGCAGAGACACAAAACCATGCTCAGAAAGGTTCATGCTTGTTTTCTGTTTTGAGAAAACAAGCATGAACCTTACTGGTGACTGTCCCATGGTGACTCTGGACGAGCTGCAGAGATCTACAGCTCAGGTGGGAGAATCTGTCCATAGGACAACTATTAGTCGTGCACTGCACAAAGTTGGCCTTTATGGAAGAGTGGCAAGAAGAAAGCCATTGTTAACAGAAAACCATAAGAAGTCCCGTTTGCAGTTTGCCACAAGCCATGTGGGGGACACAGCAAACATGTGGAAGAAGGTGCTCTGGTCAGATGAGACCAAAATGGAACTTTTTGGCCAAAATGCAAAACGGAAAACTAACACTGCACACCATCCCCACTGTCAAATATGGTGGTGGCAGCATCATGCTCTGGGGGTGCTTCTCTTCAGCAGGGACAGTGAAGCTGGTCAGAGTTGATGGGAAGATGGATGGAGCCAAATACAGGGCAATCTTGGAAGAAAACCTCTTGGAGTCTGCAAAAGACTTGAGACTGGGGCGGAGGTTCACCTTCCAGCAGGACAACGACCCTAAACATAAAGCCAGGGCAACAATGGAATGGTTTAAAACAAAACATATCCATGTGTTAGAATGGCCCAGTCAAAGTCCAGATCTAAATCCAATCCAGAATCTGTGGCAAGATCTGAAAACTGCTGTTCACAAACGCTGTCCATCTAATCTGACTGAGCTGGAGCTGTTTTGCAAAGAAGAATGGGCAAGGATTTCAGTCTGTAGATGTGCAAAGCTGGTAGAGACATACCCTAAAAGACTGGCAGCTGGAATTGCAGCAAAAGGTGGTTCTACAAAGTATTGACTCAGGGGGCTGAATAATTAAGCACACCCCACTTTTCAGTTATTTATTTGTAAAAAATGTTTGGTATAATGTATGATTTTCGTTCCACTTCTCACGTGTACACCACTTTGTATTGGTCTTTCACGTGGAATTCCAATAAAATTGATTCATGTTTGTGGCTGTAATGTGACAAAATGTGGAAAAGTTCAAGGGGGCCGAATACTTTTGCAAGCCACTGTACTTCTCAAATAATCTCTAAGGATCTGATTTTTTAAGAAAGAGTCTGCTTAGTATTAGGATAAAAACTTGATATAAACATAACAGTTTATAATATGTCAGCAGCATCCCTACAAGGCATATAACACCACTGCACACCAGCACTGCGCTTATATGATACTTTAATCAAGATATTGTTATAATTTAATCACATTAGCTCAATGGGGTCACAAAAATTTCCCACATACTAGAAATGATCTGCTCAGCATTACAAAAATTACATTTTCAACAAAGATTGGAGCAAAAATGCAGTTACAGGAAAAACATGTCTGTCTACAAATATTAACTAAACATTTTTATGTGCTACAAAATGGACATAATGGGGTGATTAAAACAATAGCTGTCACTTCCTTTATTTCTTTTATTTTCTCCAGTCTTAGCAGAGGGCAGTGACACTATTGGTTTAACCCCAAAAAGATGATTCTGTTCATCTGGACGTACCTTTTGTGGATGGACGTTTTTCCGTCTGTCCATCCATGGTGAAGGCTACACACCGCTTTCTGACATTTTTTTCATCCTCAGGCGCAAGGTGCAACTCAGCTGCTTTCAGCTCAAAAATGTAACCAAGGTATGGTTTGGATTTGATGTATCCCTCTATTGGCTCTTTGAGTACATCAACATTTGCCAGTGGATTCAGCACCCTGCTGCTCACAGACTAGATCAGGCTAACTGTTGGGTCTGCGCTTCCACAGGCCCCGCTGGTTTAGAAATTATTCCCGTTAACGACAAGGAAGCAAGACAATCAGCGATCGATCGATTTTACTTGCGCAAGGGAAGCCCCGGTCAGTGTCTCAGAAAAGCACTCTGAATCCAACCACAGATGACTTGTTGTGCTTTAGAGTTTCCTCCACATTGAAAACTGACATGTACTGCAATGCTCCAATGTTGTCCGGCAGTCTCACTCTCAACTCATTGACTGAAACTCTTCAAATAAGCCATTCTTCTACAGATGATCTGTAAACTGTTTGACAACTACTCTTTCAAGGATTTTTGAAATGAAAGGAAGGTTGGAGATTGGCCTATAATTAGCTAAGACAGCTGGGTCTAGAGATGGCTTTTTAAGTAAAGGTTTAACTACAGCCAGCTTGAAGGCCTGTGGTACATAGCTTTTTATTAGAGATAGGATGATAATATTTAAGATTGAAGCATTAATTAATGGCAGGAATTCTTTGAGCAGTTTTGTAGGAATGGGGTCACTGATCCACTGACCTCAGAGATTCAGACATGTATGACTGATAGGCATTTAATAATTTTGGACTCTGAAAGTCATCAACAAAATCCTAAACTGGACCATTAGTAGGTGATCCAGGGATGATTTACTCGGGTGGAATAAAAGGTAATTACAATAATACAGGTGAGATGAAATAAAGACATCATTATAATCATTTAAACTTCAATTTGAGATTTAAGACAGGGAACAGATAATAAAAAACAGAAAATGAAAGCATGTTTGTACAAACAAGGCAGCATATTTTATCTTTACTTCTTTACACTAAAAAGTGTATGTGGTTTTAATTTTTTATAAGTAAGTGAGCAATTTACTTCCCTGGCCCAGTTGATATCAAATTGCAGATTTTTTTTAATCTGTGAAGAAATAACAGCAAAAGGTTCTTTTCTTGACTTTTATACATTTTATTTTGTGATTTATTCACATATTTTGCTGCTTAACTTCTTATAAATGAGAGAATAACTCTTTTACTCAGTGTGATTGTTTTTAATGTCGGTCTAAGTTTGATCTGTTATTGTATATTTTTCACGTTTGTACGGGATATTGTATTTGTTTTAAATGTTATGTACTTATGTGGCACATGTATTTTTGACTCTTTTTTTTTTTGCCATAATGACAGGTCTCTCTTGAAAATGAGATTTTTAATCTCAATGAGATTTTTACCTGGATAAATAAAGGACTAATAAAATAAATAATAAAGGAGATAGTTTTTTAGTCTCTATTTGTGACTCTGTCACTGTTTTCTAAACCCATCTCCTCTCTGATTAGATTAGGGACAGCGACAAACCACATTTAGCAGCTTTGAGGTCTGAAATTTTTTTTTAGTTTGCAACCAATGGTGAAATCAGTTAAAGACATCATAATTTATTATAAGACACATAAAAAAATTACTTGTTCAGCGGCAGTTCCACTGTTGATCCTCTGGATGTCTCTGCAGCTCCACTCTACTAACAAACACACCACCCATGTCTCTGTCCTAAAAATGTGTTTTTTGCTTCACAGTGTCCGATAAACATAATCTAACATAGTGTCTTCATCCAGATATTATTAACTGTTTCTAGACATCTTAATGTCTTTTTCCATTCCCTTATTCCTTTTCTGTCTAATTGCCATTGCTAAATATCAAAGAAACATCGATAGTGTATAAACTGTATACTATCTTTCTCCTGCAGCCTGACAAAACACAGCGAATCACAGCTGTGTAGACCAGCTAACCCAATGATCTGCACCACCAGCAATCTTCTCAATGCACTTTATACTTCAAAGTAAAAAAAATTACAAAAATATTACAGAGACATCCCCAAACAATGACGCTACCCACCAAGAAGAAGCAAATGGCGATAGTGGGAAGAAAGAGCTCCCTTCTAGTAAACCTCCAGCGGGACAGGCTAAAATGAGGGGCAGCATTTGCCACAACTAGCTTGGTGGGGAGGGCTTAAGAGAAAGAGAAGAGAGAAAATGATAGGAAAGAGAGAAAATAATTCATCTCAATAATTCAATAATTCATCTCAATAATCGAATAAAATCAACCCTTGATGCATTTTGAAATTGCATTTTATGTAAAAGGAATATCCTATTAATACTAAAAGAAGATAAACTACAGTTAAAAATGCTCCCTGTCGCTAATCTCATCCAACACTTTTATCTACTGCCAAACCAATGCACCACACTGCCATTTTCCTTTGAAATGAGGAAAAAAGTGTGATGACTCAAGAAGTTGGTTTTGCTTTCATTAAAAAAAATGGCAGGGGCGTTTATTAAAACTCATTTCTTCTCATCTTTGTGTCTAATGACTGACAGGATCAACATCGTCATCAGCCCTGACGTTCGTTAGTGCCGTGATGGTCAATTACTGCTGATGGCTTTACACCTTTAATGAAACGAGTCATTAAACATGGGCGAGTCTGAGGTCAGCAGAGGTCAGCAGAGAGGTCAAAGTTCAGTACTTCCTGCTTGTCAAACTGAAGTTGTAGGTTTGGGACACGTGGCATTGCTCTGTGCGGTCATGGGGAGGTAAAACATCTGATCAACAGTCTGATAGAGGTGAAATGTGGCAGTTTGAGTCAACTCTGCATTATTTCCTATATTCTGAACAACATAACTTCACACAGCTATAGAAAAAACAAGAAACAGTGGACCAAAACACTAAACACTATGAGGCAAATAGATACTAACTTTATATAGTCTAGGGGTTGGAAAGCAGCTCTGATAGCTCATGTAACATGCTTAAACTTGTTGAACAGTGCGAATTCTTTTGCATCCCATGATATGTGTTTATACACCACTTTGCATTTAATCAATAGTTATTATTAGTCTGTGGCTCTCTTCTACAGTGCGACTTTGGTCTTCTGACCCCCAACCGGTAGTGGCAGATGGCCGCACCCTCCCTCAGTCTAGCTCTACCAGAGGTTACTTCCTGTTAAAAGAGAGTTTCTCCTTCCCAAGTGCTTGCCCAAAAGGCATCATTTGATTGTTGAGGTTTTCTCTGTATTGTTGTAAGGTCCCACCTTACAATGTAATTGTTGTGATTTGGTGCTGTATAAATAAAACTGCTTTGAATTGAAATTTTAGTCCTTATTCTTGACATGTAACCCTTCCAAAAGTACCAGACAGACAAGCAGTGGCACTGGATTCGGCACTAACACCAGGTGAACTCCAGGAAGCCCTGATAAGCAGTGTTGGGGAGTAACGGAATACTTATACCTGCATTACGTATTTAAAATACAAAATATGAGTAACTGTATTCCGTTGCAGTTACTGTTTAAAAAGGTGGTATTCAGAATACCGTTACTTTGTTGAAATCAAGGGATTACACGTCGGTCTTTTCCTGTTTCATATGTTAGGCTATGCCCTCTCTATTTTTGGTAATTCCACGCCGGTGGAAACCCAAACAAAACACGTATTCAGACGCTCTAATGCCTGCGTCTCAATCTCGCGGCCCATGTCACCTCGATTTGAAATGTTTTTAAAAATTAATGTTCAAAAAATGATTTAAAGGCAATAGGCAGAGTGTTACACGCATAGCCAGGGCTGGACTGGGACAAAAAATGGGACGATTCCGTTTTTTACGGGACGGTTTGCAACTCTACTAACCTATGAATAAAATAAAATTCACTATCAGTAACATCATAGCACCCACCCAGCTGTATAGAAACTCCGTCATGCTAGCTAGTACGCACTACCAGTTATTGTAACTGACTGTAAAGAGTCAGCACAGCGAAAATAAACTACACATAAACTTGGTTTATATCTGACCCAGACAGACTGCAGGTCATAACTTCTTACCTGAAGTTCAGTTCACCTGACACTCGGACCGGTGGCCCCCTCCGGTCTCTCCTCCTCCTGCCTCCCCTTTCCCTCATCCACCTGCTGGCCTCTGTGGAAGCTCCGCCATAGACACCACCAAGCAACACCAATGTGTTATTTTTACACATTCCACCACCTTTCATTGTTTATATCATTACAAAAAAAACAACAACAAAAAAAACATCGGCCCATAAAAACGAAAAATCACCATCGGCCCACCGGGCAAATGCCCGATGGCCAGTCCAGCTATGGGCATAGCCTAGGGTGACCACATTTTGATTTCCAAAAAAGAGGACACTTGGCCCAGTCATTAAGAATTTTAATAATACTGTTTGTTTAAAGAAAATTTTAACATATTTAAAAGATGCCTTATCTGTGTGGTTAATGAATGGTGAAATAAAAAATGTCATATAAGCTTTTACAAGTCAACAAGTGCAAAAAAACAAAAACAAAAAAAACTTAAAAACCTCTGCAATTAAATAATGTTACAGAAATAATGCCTCATCTGTATAAGAAAAATTACCAGTGAGGTATTGTGCAATGGTTTCTGCTGTCTCATTTGGCGTTTCTAACCTCAATTAATTTTGTTTGCACGCTACCATTCTTCCAGTCAAAGTATGATCGGGAATATTTTCTCTGTTCCATGGTTACTTAAGTCTGAGAAATGCCACAGTACTGGATTTCATTAAGAACTTCAAGAGTGATTTCCACTGAGTGTAGCACTATCACACCATTGACAATAGCTTCAGTCTTGGTGCGGGCACTGCTGAACTTTTTAGCTGTGTTAAATTCTGGAAATGCTTTTGATTTTTTTTTTTTTATTAAAAAGAAAAGCTATTGTAGCTATTGGGATGCTTCATAGTATGAAATGCCAGTGCACCTTCTGCTGCAGATACAACAGCATCCTCGTTTTTCCCAGGTGTAACAAAGAACTCAGTCAACTTACTAGATGAATTTTCGCCTCGCACAACCTTTTTATGTTTTTCTGTGTCCATGTAAGCAACAAGATCTCCGGTACCTTTGTTAGACACACAAACGTCTGTGCCAACTCTGCACACAGTGCACTACGCCTCCCATTTATTCCGACCAGGATGGTACGAGGGAAATTTCTTTTGCAGTTTCTCTGAAAAGATGCACTTGCGCTTTGGCATCTTTTGGCATCTTTTGAGCGCTCTGTCCCGTCTGTGAGCGCGGAACAACTCTTAACACAGCAGTTCGGGGACGACGTTGTACATATGGGTCCTCTGTAGGAAAACCCGGACATTTTCATCCGTCTCGAAAATCCCCCCGGACGCCCCGGACAGAACGTGAAAAGTGGACATGTCCGGAGAAAAGAGGACGGTTGGTCACCCTAGCATAGCCCTAAAGAATGTAGCCTCGTGGGCAGTGTAGCCCAGTTGTAAGTAAGCTATTAAGACTCGACTGTACACTTTTCTCCTGTTTTTTCCTCCGAAACAATAAGTTCCGTTGGAGCAGCCTTTCAACGCCTCTCTCTGTCTCTCGCTAGCAAAGTTGACCCAGACAACAAAGTAAAGCTAGTTTTCGGCTACGAACCCAACACGGAACCCTACGTATTAGCCAGAGGTCCCTTTACTACGGTTCGGAGCCGCGGACCTGTTTTATATACGGAATAGTTTAATATACGAGACCGCTACAAAAAGTGCAGCCTTACCTAATGTCCACCCTACTGTTACTAATTTTATATTAAGATTTAAAAATCTAGTTGGTATTGGTATGGCGAGTAACCTTCAGTAATAGTAAAAAATCACACAGCAATAGTACATTCATGTAGTTGTACAAAGCATGATAATATATTAAGTAATCCAAAGTATTCAGAATACGTTACTCTCATTGAGTAACAGAATACGTTACAAAATACATTTTGGGGCATGTATTCTGTAATCTGTAGTGGAATACATTTTAATAGTAACCTTCCCAACACTGCTGATAAGTGTGCCCAATAATAAGGCTCCAGGTCCAGATGAAGTTCCAGCAGAATTCTGAACAATTGTGGCACCAGTATTCCACAGAACATTGCAGGAAATCAAGGAAAATGGCAGACTACCACCAAATATGAATTCTGTCAACATTAGTCTCCTGCTAAAACCAGGCAAAGACCCTGTATTTCCCTCAAGCTATCATCCAATATCCCTTAGTAATGTTGACCTTAAAATAATCTGCAAAGCTCTATAACAGTCACAATGGTGTGGTGTCTCTTTAAGACAACCCAAGTCGAGGGTTGATGGTGTCATCAGTGTGTGCCACTGCTCTCTCTGTGATTGTCTGGACATGTGCTCGCACGCTAGTGCATGAGGTGGGACCGATGTTATGTTTTACCTCTCCAGACACCTTTTATTTTTGCAACGTATGGGTTGTACGAACACTGTGCGCTGTTTGTTAAGTTGCAGCCGTTCAACCGGGCTTGTATGGTTGGTGAAGAGAATGGGCATTAAAGGATACGCTGTGGAATTCCTAGTACCAGTGTGATCGTGTATTCTTCCTACTATCCTGCTAAGGTTTCTACCGCCTCCTCTCAAACACTAAACACAACCCAACGTTACAGCTCTCTCAAAGAGATTAAAGAAGATGGGGGGCGCTCGTGTACACTGATGGAGTAGGACGCACTCTTCTCAGCTCCGCACTTTTCTTCTTATTTTCCAACAATTAACGCGACACCCTGCCTCTTTACTTAACTGGTCAACAGCACTACTGCTCTGCATCGACTACGATAAAGACTGGACGACATGCCGCCTAAAAAAGACGCAACACACGGCCAGAAAGCAGTAGCTGAAAATTCTGCGAGCACCGACGCCATATTAGCAGCTATCGCTAGCCTAAAAACTTCTATGGAGACCCGCCTTGACACAATTGAGTCAACTCTGTCTAAGCTCCAGGTAGATATCCGGTCATCCGAACAGCGTCTAGATGTTATCGATGAGTCGCTTACCACAATGGACGGCCGTGTTTGTATGCTTGAAGCTACATGCAAGGACCTAAAGGCGGCCACCGATAACCTGCGTGACAAGCTAGGCCAGATGGAGGCGCGCTCGCGTCGGGCCAACATTAGGATTGTTGGAGTGAAGGAAGGTGCTGAGGGCGGTAAGCCTGCGGACTTTGTATTATCCCTGCTGCTGGATGTGTCGGGGAAAGACAACTTTATTAAGCCGATAAAAGTGGAGAGGGCACACCGCACCCTTAGACCAAGACCAACGGCTGGCCAGCGACCGAGGGCTATCATAGCCAAGTTGCATCACGAGAAAGACGTGTGGCATGTCCTGCGTCTGGCACGCCAACGTGCACCGTTGAGCTGCAATGGAGAGAGTCTGTCCATCTTCCCCGACTACACTGCGGAGGTCCTTGCGCAGCGGATGGCCTTCAATACGGTCAGGAAAAAGCTTAGCGCTTCCGGAGCTACGTGCAGTCTGCGCTACCCGGCCCAGCTTCGGGTAGTTCACAACAACATCACTAACACGTTCAAGTCTCCTGCTGAAGCTGAACGGTTTGCGGACTCACTGTAATCGTGACCTGGTAATATATTTGTTCATGTTGTTGATGTGGCTGTATTGTTGAACATTCTCACTCTTCTCTTCCTATAGTGAGAGTCGCGATTTGTTCAATCATTTTTTGAATGCTTCTGTGGTGATAGTTTTCTATCATTTTTTTTTTCTTTTGCTACGATGTCTTAAAACTTTTCTCTATCGTGAAGTACTGAGAACGTTTATATTATAGCTTTGGTTATACACAAGTCATTTTATATGTTGGCGTCTTTTTTTTATCCAATCAGTCGATTTATGGGTGTAACTATTGTTTTGATTAATAGAGTCTGGTGTGGAGCTGCCGTATCCGCAGGATGTTTTTTTCTCTTTTTCTTCTTTGTTTTTTTGTGCTCCTCTTCCAGGCAGTCCCCTTAATGCACGCTGGGATGGGCCACAGTGGTTCTTGTTCTTTTTTGCGGCCTTTTTCTTTTTGGGGGGTGGGGTTCAGTGTTCTTGTTGTTAATTTTGTTTTAACCGTTTTTATGCCAGTCGTGTGTATTATTTTTCACCAGTCCATATGTCATACCACCTCTCATTTAGATGCGGGGTAACAATGTTATTGGTTTCGGAACATGTCCTTTGACGTTTACATCCTGGAATTGCAAGGGCTTAGGCAGAGCTTTGAAACGTGGGAAGGTTATGTCACATTTGAAGCATTTATCGTCTGATATCATTTTTCTTCAGGAAACTCATATTCACTCCAATGAACAGAGACGTTTAAGAGCAAACTGGGTGTCGCAGGTCTACCAGTCCACTTTCACATCTAAGGCCAGAGGTGTTGCTATACTCATACGGAAAACCACTCCATTTATATTTGGATCCGTCGTTACTGATCCGGGTGGGAGATTTGTTTTGGTCTCTGGGTCCATTAACTCTTTTCCACTGGTTTTGCTAAATATCTATGCCCCTAATTATGACTGTCCTGACTTCTTTTCCAAAATATTTGACCTAATTTCTGAATATGTCTAATATAATAATTGGTGGCGATTTTAACTGCTATTTTGATCCTGTTTTGGATAGATCATCTACAAAAATAGCCCCCACTACTAGATCGACGGCAGTTTTGAACAATCTGGTAGAATCACACAACATGGTAGACGTTTGGAGGCTTCAGCATCCAGATGACAGGCAATATTCCTTTTTTTCACCTGTACATCATAGCTTTACCAGAATAGATTACTTTGTTACAGATTCTAGACTATTACCCAGTATTATTAGCTCTGCTTATCATCAAATCTTGATTTCTGACCATGCCCCACTTACCATGAAAATAGATTTTAATTTACAGCCTCGAATTTTCAATTGGAAATTCAATTCTACTCTTCTGTCAGACAAAACTTTCTCCACTTATGTTTCCACGGAGATTTCAGATTTCTTAAAACACAACGACAACGGTGAGGTCTCTGATTCTGCTCTTTGGGAATCATTTAAGGCAGTATTGCGTGGCAAGATCATCTCTTTTCAAACATTTTCGAAAAGAACTAGATTAAATCGTCTGTCCCAAATTGAGTCTGAATTGTCAACATTAGAGGAGGCACTTCGCCAATCTGATACTGAGGACATATCTAATGCTATTCTAAAACTAAAACTTGAATACAATCATATTTTGGGAACCCAAGTCGGAAGCAATATTATTAAATTGAAACAAAGACACTTTGAGTTGGGAGATAAACCCCATAAATTACTTGCCAGACAATTAAAAGATGTGCAAGCCCATCGCACCATACACAAAATTGCCTCCTCTACCGGTGAATTAATTACTGATCCTAAGCTGATTAATGATAGATTTGTTGAGTTTTTCAGCACACTGTACTCTTCTAAATCGAACGCCACTGACTCTGAGCTTTTTAGCTTTCTTAACTCTCTGAACATTCCAACCCTCACAGAGTCTGCCACCCAAGTGCTTGAAGCTGACTTCAGCATCACAGAAGTCAAAGCTGCTATCCTTTCTTTCCCTAGCGGTAAAGCCTGCGGACCGGATGGGTTCAACATAGAATTTTATAAAGCCCACATTGATATAATCGCTCCACTTTTACTCAGAATGGTGAACTGCTCCATTGCATGGGGCTCTTTCCCTGATAGCATATATGATGCCCACGTTTGTCTTCTCCCTAAGAAGGACAGAGACCCCACCAATGTGACTTCATATCGCCCACTTAGTTTATTAAACTGTGATCAAAAAATCATTGCAAAAGTCTTGTCTTCACGCCTTAATTAATTTTTGGGCACTTTAATTCAACACGATCAAACTGGGTTTATCCCAGACAGATTTGCTTTCTCTAATACCTGTCGTCTATTGAATGTACTGTATGGAACAAATCCTCCAAATTCAGCTGTTATTTCATTAGATGCACAACAAGCTTTCGATCAAATTGAGTGGAAATACCTGTTTGCTACACTTGAGAAATTTGGCTTTGGTAGTAATTTTACAACTTTGGTACGTATGCTTTATGCACGGCCAAGATCATCGGTACTGACAAATTTTGATAGATCACATCCGTTTCTACTTCACTGGGGGACTAGGCAGGGTTGCTGTTTATCTCCACTTCTCGTTGCTCTAGCTATGGAACCTCTGGCCATTGCAGTTAGAAGCAGCTCTGATATTGTAGGTATATCCTGTGGTCCTGTCAAATCGACTATAACTCTATATGCAGATGATGTGGCTCTAACACTGTCTGATGCCAGGCTCTCTTTGCCTCCCCTGCTTCATCTCATTAACAAATTTGGACAACTCTCTGGTTTCACAATTAATTGGGACAAGTCCATTTTTATGCCACTGGCAGATGGGCTCGACTCTAGCTTCATCTCTAGCTTACCTTTTAAAACCACCAGCAGTCACTTTAAATACCTAGGTATTAACATTCCCAGAAACCGTAAGCTGCTATTTAAATTGAACTTTCAGGTCCTCATTGATAGTATTAAAGCTAAGATAGATAAATGGACTCTTCTCCCACTTTCTTTAATTGGACGTGTCAATATTATTAAAATGGTAGTACTTCCTAAATTTATTCATCTTTTCCAAAACATACCCATCTTTCTCACCTCATCCTTTTTTAAAACTATCGACTCTATCATTTTGTCTTTCATCTGGGCAAATAAACCCCATAGAATTTCAAAGGCTCACTTGCAGAAACCCTCCTCTGAGGGCGGATTAGGCCTCCCAGTTTTCAGGCACTACTACTGGGCTTGCAATGCCAGAACGTGGGTTTTCTGGAACAGTGTTTCAGCCGTTCCTGCTGTTCAGAAGGGATGTGGTCCTTCTTGGCCGTTGATAGAGGCACACAATGCTAAATCAATTTTTGGTACATGACTTGATGGTATTCTGTTTTCTAAGCCCAACATACCCACCAAACTTTTAAGTAATGATTTTGTCCTAGGTCATTCTCTTAGGATCTTAAAGCAAGTTAGGGTTGCTTTGTGCCTTCCAGACCTATCCATTTTTGCTCCCATAACTGATAACCTTTCTTTTTCACCTGGCTTGATGGACCCTGTGTTTAAGCTTTGGTCAGCATTAGGTCTTCACACTATTAAGGACCTCTACATCGACAATTGTTTTGCTTCATTTGCTCAGCTGCAATCAAAATTTATGCTCCCCTCTGCTCATTTATTTAGATACTTACAAATTAGGAATTTTGTTAAACACTCTTTTGCCCATCTGGATAAGCCCCCTGCTCATAGTGACTTTTATGATTATTTGATTAAAAATCCCACTTCCAAACACCTAATCAGCCAATTTACTACACTTTTTACACTTATACCACCTACAAACCATATCAAGGATGCATGGGTTAAGGACTTGGAAGTAGACATATCGGATGCTTTGTGGGCCAATGGGTTGAAGAAGATTAAAGAATGCTCTGTTAATGCCAGACTACAACTTATACAGTTCAAGGTCCTTCATCGTTTGCATTTTTCTAAAACAAAGCTATGCAGCATTTTTCCGTCTATTTCGTCTTTATGTGACAGATGCAAAGCAATGGATGGAACCCTTGGTCACCTTTTCTGGTCTTGCCCCACACTCAGGAGTTTCTGGGCAGAGATATTTAATATATATAATAGGATTTATGACTTAAAATTAGAGCTGGATGGTGTACTTGCAGTGCTAGGCTGCTTCCTAACCTCATTGGCACTCAGACGTCCTCTTCAGAAAGCCTTAATGTTTGGCATGATTGTAGCTAAAAGACTTATTCTTAGAGCCTGGAAATCACCATCTCCTCCATTGTTCAGGGTTTGGCTACGTGAGATGATTGCTTGTTTGTATATTGAAGAGGTTCGTTATCGTTTGGCTGACACCCATTTTAAGTTTGTCGAAATCTGGGGCCCTTTTCTCAATCATATTAATGGGAATTCAATATAAACTTTAACCCTTTTTGACTGCACTTTGTGTTTGTGTGAAACTGAACTTCTGCCGGACCCTGATTCCTTCCTGGACCTGTTTCCCACATCTTTTGGACTTGGTGAACTCTCTGTTGCCCTGTCTAACCTCACACAGAAGATCATCTTCTTTGGACATTGGTGTGGTGTTGGTGATTTGTACTGGCTAACTGGTGTATTTTTTTTCCTTTTCTTTCCTGTTTTTCTGTTTGGGTTTTTTTGTTGTGTGTTTGGTTTCTGGTTTTTCTTTTTTTTTTCTGTGCTTAAATGTTATTGTTTTTGAATCTTATGTCCTTTGACTGGTGTGACGTTATGTAACTTTGAACTTAAAATCTTATAAATAAACATAAAAAAAAAAAGAGATTAAAGAAGATAACTCCCCTCCTAATACATCCTGACCAAACTGGTTTCGTAAAAGGTAGGCACTCATCAACAAATACATGTAGATTACTTAAGACTAGATTTGACAGACTAGTTATACACTATGGGATCAACAACAAAAGATTTATAGAATATCAAATTAAATCTATAATACAAAGAAGTTTAAACCTAATAAAGTTGAATTATAAACACCATCAAGTATGGTACAGTTTCTTAATCTTAAAACCCCCAAATTAATGTCTATAATATAGAAGAATAGAATAGAATAGAATAATCCTTTAATTGTCCCACAAGGGGAAATTTGGGTGTAACAGCAGCAAGAAAGACACATATACAAACAAACAGTGCACAAGACACAGAACAGAAACATACACTGTAAGAAAAAGTCCTAATATAAAAGTATTTTACTGTGTATTTTACAGTTTTATTCTGTTCTTCTAGAATATCATTAAATTTACATAAATAGACTGTGATTTCACATTTCAAATGTAAATTAATGTAAAATCATGTAATAAAACATAATTTTCTTGTTTTTTAAATGTATTTGTCTGTACATATGCATATTTAGATTGTTAAATATGCATATGGGGGGGGGGGGGGGGGTGCTCTGGTCCTCTGGTGATTGAATGTTTGGGTGGGTGTAGTTTTCCTCTGCGGTGGGGTTGGGTGGGCTGCCCCGGGCTCTGTGGGGCTTGGTGGTGCTGCTACTGTGGGCCCGGGCTATCCGGACCCAGCCCCCCTGCCCTTTGTGGATTCCAGGGAATGGGGGTGCATACAAATTCTTCGCTCCCCATTCCCAACTGCCTTCCTCTTCCCGCTCCATCACACCACCACACACACAGGGCCTTGGAGTACAGGTGTATCACTGAGGTGCAGGGGAGGCATTCCTCCTCTGTCCCCTTCTGGCCACTTGTGCCTCAATTTTATTCCACATTACTTACACTCTCATAACACATACACATAGGACTTTGGGGGTGGGCTTAAATGGCGTTAATAGGATGGTCTGTTTATTCAGCCTCACCTGTGGCACTGGTGCCCACCTCTCAATTTTAAATACATGTAGACAGTGAGGATTCTCAGGAGGGGCTGTGCTGGCATCAGCTGCAACACCACATATGAGTGAGCGGAGAGAGGTATGGGGTCTTCACATCCCCGTTCTCTGTTTGCCATCTGGGGCGGGGGGCTGGTAGGAGTAGTTGGCTGTCTGGTTGGGGTCTGGGATGCTTGGCCTCCCTCCTGTTGCAGGATCGGGGGGAGTCTACTTGTCTCCATGGTACCTGGACCTGGGGGGTATAGAGTATGTTTGGGGAGTGTGAGTCTGTGTACAGTGTTCATTTTTGTTTGTCTCCATATTGGGCAAGTTCTGAGTATTTGTATATGTGCGAATGAGGGTGGGAATGCAAGTTTGTGTCTGTGTGTGCCTGTTTGTCTATGTTTATGTGTCAGGTCGAATCTTAGACTCCACCTCTCTGGGAGCATCTCAGGTTCGGGGGAGATAGGTGTGGGGGCCTATCTCCCCCCAACACACTCCCTGCCAGTTGCCCGATGCTGATGCCCGGTGTCTGGGGCTGGGTACTTGGGTGTGCACCAGCAGAGCCTGCGGGCATGTTGCCGTAGCCCCCTGTGGCTTCTGCACCATGGCTGCTGGGGGACCCCCAGCATCTGGGATCTTGGGGAGTCTGGGACTCACCTAAGCTTTTTTCTAGGAGGGTGGCATGGCTGCTCCTCCCGTGGTCCTCCCTGGGCTCTCGTGCTCTGTGGGGCCTCTATATCTCTTGGCCCTGGATCTCCTCCATGCCTACTTCATGTCCTGGGGGGCAGGGCTCCCCATACTTACTATTAGATAGTTATATGGAGAAACCTTGTGAATAGTGCGCTCATGCACACGGGTATTCACAGATGCACACTATATTCCTTGGCTGCTGCCTCTAAACATATTGTGCGTCGTCGGTCTTGTGTGCTGCTCAGTAAAATTCAGTATTTATTATTTACTGTTACTTATGCTTATCTAGGTTGTTGCTGTGGTTTCCCTACTGTGTTGTTCTCTTTTTGCTTGTTTTCTTCTTTTTTTCCAGCAGGTGATCTGGTGGATTTTTAGTGTCTTTTCTCACCGTCCCTCTTCCCCTCTGTTTTTCTTTCCCTCTCCTTTTCTTGAACTTCTCTTGTCTACATCTTTCTTTCCCTTTCCCCTGGTCATGTCTGTTCTGAATGTAATAACTTAAAAGTTAAAAAACAAACAAAACACTACATTTTTAGAAATATTTGTTGGTGTTTTCTTGGGGTTTTTTTGTACTACTTGAACACTAAAGTTGCCCTCCAATGAGATGACAGTGCGAGTAGTGGCCCACAGCTCATTTAAGTTTGAGACTCCTGCTATATAGCACTCAAAACACTTTATAGAACATGTTTCATTCACCCATTCACACAAACACTTTTCTCTGCGTCCAAGTTTCTAGCTAACATTCACACTCCTATGAATACATCAAGAGCAACTCCGGGTTCAGTATCTTGCCCAAGGCATGCAGCCTGGAGCAGCAAGGGATCAAACCACCAGCCTTCTAGTTAGCAGATGTCCTGAACTACCTACTCAGCCACAGCCACCCCTTATTGGCTAATGACATATGAGTTCCAATTCTTTATCCACAAAGTCTCCCAGTGAGATCCACTCCTCATTCATGTAAAAAGACATGGAAAAAATCAAAGTTTTGTATCTTAGAAATATAAGAATTTCTTATCCCTTATCACAGGTTGAACATGTGCTGATGGGTTTATCTCTTCTTGCACTTTATTTTGCTCTACTTTGTGATCCAAACTTGCTGCTGAACTAAACTATCCCAGAATTCAACTCAGAATTGGTCACAGATAAATGTAATTAATTCAATCGAAGTGCTCAGAGAGTCAGATTCCCTGTAGGACGATTAGACGACTGATTTTTCTTCACAAACTTAAACGTCACATCATGTCTTCAGTAGCCATGGCGTGTCTCCAAAATACTTCTACAGATTTTTGTGATGTTTTGACTTCTGGTGCATGTTGGGAATTAGAGAGATCAGCCCCAGTGAAAGTGCAGATGAAAAACGGGCAGAGTTTTCATCCCTAACGCTTTGTTTCATCATCCGTCCATCACGGCCAATGATGAAAGGCCGCTCGTTACGCCTCCGGTGAGCGACTGGCACCGTTGGATCTAAATTCCACATCAGACCTCCTCACTGAGACAGACAGCCAGAGGTTATTAGAAGGAGCTCCAGGTTTGAGCACCTCAACACACACACACACACACATACACCCACGCACGCACACACAAGTACGCACACCAGTGCAGCCTGTGATCTATGATTCATGTGCGCTCATTTAAAATAGTGTGAAATATTTAAAGTTGGCTGGTCGGCCTCAGAGGGTCGAATGACTGACCTCTCTGCTCTTATTACTGCATGTAGAGGAGGAGTGGGTGGAGGAGGGGAAACGTTACAGGCAAAAAGGAGAAAAAGATAATAACATGGAAGTAAAGAAATGGACTGGATGCAGAAATGAAGAAATAGACTGATATTAACTTCATGACAAATTTGCCATTTTTGGTTATTCAGTCTTCATCTTTCGATTTACTGCTTTATGTTTGAAAAAATACAAACGCTGTGGTAGAGCCGATTTTCAGTCTCCCCTTTTTATCATTTTTCAATGAAGCTTTTCATGGGTGTCACTGAAAATGGCTGGTAAGCGTGGTATATCCAAGTCTTTTTGCAATGCAATGAATGCTTCTGATAGAGCATTGCTGATGTTACTTCAAGTTCTTTGAAATTGTAATCACAAAAATCTGTTGGCAGTGAGTTAATTGTCATGCTTAAACATTAAGCAGCTACTAATCAGGTGCTTTGGAGATTGTATTGCATGGTGGATTACAGTTGACGGTAGTTTTCTGTGTTCAGAAATCCAATAATTTTTAAAAGATTCTAAACTCCACCAGGTGAAATAAAGCCCCAGACCATGACCGAGTCTTCACATGTTTTACAGATAGCTGTAGACACACAGTTGTACCTCTTTCTTGACCTCCTCCAGACACATGGTATTGACAGCGACTTGAACCAAAAATTTCATATTTGAATTCAGTGCCTGTGCCTGGAGAACTATTGCTCAAGACTACTTTAAAAAAAGACAAACGCTGTCTCTTTCCACACAAAATATAGAGAAATTAGGGGTGTCTAGAGACTTCTGCACAGTACTGTGCATCCATAGTATAGTCTCAACTACCGTATTTTTCAGACCATAAGGCGCACCGGATTATAAGGTGCACTGTCGATGAATGGGTCTGTTTTCATACATAAGGTACATAAAGCGAAACAAAACAGTCAGATAAGTCCAACTTTACTTCTTGCTTCCTCCACTTCCGTACTATTGATTCATTAATGTTGAATTCTCTCGCAGCTGCTCTATTCCCATGTTGTTGCAGTATATTAATGACTAACCTCGTATTGTGGATGGATTATCTCAGTTGTTCTCCTGACTAAAGTTTGGTCCGTTTACAGCATCCTGCCATGCGATTGCATTTGTCCCTAACCATCAGGAACCCTCACGTTAACTTTTATTGAGTGGGAAAAAGTTAGCGTTCATCCTCCAGCTTCACTGTGTTTATGTTTTGCTTGTGTCACTAGCGATCACATAGCACATCATTATATACCAGCTAGTCCAACTTCAGTAACCCTACAAAAGTCACTGCTGTTTAGTTTTCTGTCTTCATTTATGTTGGAAGTGATAGCAGAGCTGTACTTTTTAATTTTTTCAGAAATCTCTCAGTCAGAACATGCTATATCATGTTTAGGTGGAAACTAGCGAGCTAACTTCCTGCTAACGTCTAACTCAATTAAATTTAATAAATTCTGTTTTCATGGATGCCTGGATGTTAAACTTAATTGTTACACCTGCTAAAGCAGCAACGCTGATCATTTTATTAAAGATGAAAAAATTTAGACAGTTTTTACCTCTCAGTGATGCCGGAGTGTTCGTTTGACTTTGGGACCTGAAGGGACGGAGTTTCTACAACTGAATTAGATATCAGGACATATTAAATCTTACACTAGGTCTCAAAATTAGGTAAATACAACCTCAGATGAATACCAACACATGACATATTACACCATGTCAGTATTTATTTATCAAAAATAATTAGAGAGACTTTGGAGAGTAAGGAGCAGCCAGGTGCTGCTAATGCATTTGATTAGCTGATCATCAGCAGGTGTGAGCTCCTCTATAAAGGCAAAGGTTTTGGCAGTTTGCTAGTCCGGAACGCTCAAGTGTGTGTTAACATTATCTCAAGGATGATCTTAGAAAAGCAACTGTTGCTATCCATCAATTTTGTAAGGGTTATAAGGCCATGTCCAAACAGTATGAAGGCCATCATTTTGCAGTGAGAAAGTCTATTTAAAAGTGTGAAACAAGTTGTTGCTTAACCCTTGGAAAATTCATCACAAGGTCAGACTGTGCAATGCAAAGAAAAATTGCACAAAAAAACAAAAAACAAAAACATTTTCTACAGGATTAAAGCACAGTGGTGGAGGGGTAATGATTTGGGTACTCACCAGTCATTGAGTTGACCATGAACTCCTCCATATATCAAAGTATTCTAAATGTGAGACTATCTGTCTGACATCTAAAGCCTGACAAAAACTGAGGAGAATCACTAGCAAAATTACAATGGCTGGAAATACTTTGTGACTGAGACTTTTGCAATGGCTCAGTCAAAGCCAAAAACTCAACCTCATTGAAATGCTATGATGGGACCATAAGAGAGCTGCTCATAAACAAATGCCTCTGCAACCCTCAGTGAATTGAAGCAATGTTATAAATAAAAGCTGACCAAAACGGCTCCACAATAATGTGAGGTAATCATAAAGTCATCCAAAAAATGATTATTTCAATTTACTGCTAGTAATGATTGTTTTGCAAGCTACTGATTCATAGAACGTGTTAGTGTAGTGTTAGTGTAGAAACAGCCTGTTTTTCCACAGGCTGTTCCTAGATTTTTGGCTTAATCTCTATTTCAGCAACCACACTGAAATACATTATATTGTCAAAATAGTGTATTAGGTTGTTTTTCATCTGAAGTTACTTCTTTCTTTCTTTTTCTTTAGGCGTTGTCACAACAGATCATCTCCTTCCATCTCAACCTATCCCAGCATCCCCTACTGTCACATCAACCGCCTCTGCATGTCCTCCTTAACAACATCTATGAATCTTCCTTGCCATCCGGGAAAGACAGCAACTTGGTCACAAAGTGGTAGTAATATCACAGAGGCGGGTCAGCGGATGGTGATGTGCATAGAGGTCCCAAACCTTCTGCAGACTCAGACTTCAGATAAGCTCAAGAACATGCAGTGGTGTAAAGCATGGTATTGCTGGAATCTTGAGGAGTGGACATGTGTTGTCTTGAGCGACAAATCATGCTTCTCCGTTTGGCAATCTGATGGGCGACTGGGTTTGGCTGTTGCAAGGAGAACTGTACTTGTCTAACTGAAGTGTAAAGTTTTATAGAGGGAGCATGATGGTGTGGGGTTGTTGTTCATGAGTTGGGCTTGACCCCTTAGTTCCAGTGAAAGAAAGTCTTAATGATTCAACATACCAAGATATTTTGGACAATTTCATGCTGGCAACTTTGTGGGAACAGTTTGAAGATGGCCCCTTCCTGTTTCAACATGACTGCGCACCAGTGAACAAACCAAGTTTCATAAAGACATGGATGAGTGAGTTTGATATGGAAGAAACTGACTGGCCTGCACAGAGTCCTGACCTCAACACCTTTGGGATGAATTAGAGCAGAAACAGCGAACCAGGCCTTTTCATCCACTATGAGTGTCTGACCTCACGAATGCTCTTCTGGATCCTAAACCTCGTGGGAAGTCTTCGCAGTCTTCGAAGTGTGGGTGAGTCAACATCACATTAAACCCTATGGTATGTCAATCAAGTTCATATGTGTGTGAAGGCAGACGAGTGAATACTTTTGGCAATATAGTGTAAATTTGGAACCTGCGAAGGACCAGATCTTTTTTGTTTATTATCTCTGAATGCATAAAATGTTGGAATTTAATAACAAAGTCCATCCATGTATCTGTAAAATACTTAACTGAGCTCAGACATTTTCATAAAGCTCAGATACTTTCTGACAAGAAACCAAAAAACCAACAGCTAAGGAAGAGCAAGAAAAGAAAGACGGAAGAAGAGAAAACCTGGCAGCCTGAGATGTAACATTATCCAGTATTCTGGCGAGAGGCGGGATGGCTGAATGTGTCAAACAGAAGAAATGATGCAATCTGGTAACAAATTTGAGAGAAAATTTTATTATGAATATGGCACCTGTAAGATGGTCAAAACCGGGTTACAGAAAGACAACCATGTATATGACATGTTCCTCTGAACGGATGAGAACCTAGCAAACTTATAAAAGAACAACTGCTATAAAAATGAAGTATGTACATTTTCGGATTTGCAGCATTATTCATGGTAAATGAACTCAAAAAGATGTCTTTCAAAAATAATAATAAAAAAATAAGCCAGGCACTCAAAGTTAGCATCAGTTAGTCATGAGTTCCCCCCACTCTTCTGAGAGGGGGAAAAAAATAGAAATGTACCATAGTTTTCTCTTTTTTAATATTTTAATTTGTTTGTATTTAGAATTTTATAACACTGTTAACATTGATAATAAGAGATTCCCTCTCTCCCGTATTTCAGCTACTTGGCACCAAGTTCCTCATAAAAGAATCTGTATAATTGTACAAGAAATAGTTAAAAACACAGACACAGTTTTTTCACAGGTAAATGAAGTGATTTTTCAATATTTGTATTTCTTAAACACTATGTATTTTTGACAGCAGCTGTGATTAAGGTTTTTAAGTTTTTAAAATCACCAGCAAAGTTTTCATTTTTCGACATAAAACACAGAAAAAACATTGAAACAGCTTGGACTGGCTGTTTGGTTTTTTGTTACATGTGGGTGTATTTCCTGGTTTTCGTCTGAGTTATGTATTCCCCCACCCACCCCGCACCACCATCAACACCCACCGCTGTCATCACCACCTACACTATATCTCGTGCCCGATTCTTTACCAAACGGGGCAGCAGCCTCATTCACCTATGCCCCGTCCCCCCACTTTTCATGCAAAACTGCCAAAAGGTAGAAAATGCTAAAATCTAGAGGAGCAGCAAAATGCTCCCAAAATGACAAATTTAACATTCAACCACAAACAACCCGACAATAAACTGGCAGGTCGGGTGGCCCAAACCACATTCCTCTTACTTGAGCGCAAAAAAAATAAGCACATTGTTCAATTTCTTAACCTGGATTTGTTTCGTTGTTGTACACATTAGTTGCAGTAACAAGACATCGATTCTTCACAGACAGCACACAACCTACAGATTGGTTTTCCTGATGTGAAGGGGTGATGAGAGGCCCGGGTCGGTTTGATAACAGACTGGGCTCGACAGACTTTGAAAAAAGAAGAAGAAGAAAAAAGAAACTGCTCAACTGAAAATAAAAACAAACAGAACAACAAAAAACGAGGGTTCGACTATGTGAAATGCATCGGACAAACTTACTAAACATGCAGTTCAGTTTTCCAAAACACCTATAAAAATAGATTTATAGTGCGAAATATTTTTTTCTTCTTTTAGTTATTTTAGAAATCTTTAAAATCATTTTTTTATTACGTGTCCTGAAAGACTACCGTGATTTTTTTTTTCTTCCCCCATGAACCACTTGTTTAACTTTGTTTGTCCCGTGAGAGAAGTTTGCGCAGGAAGTCAACAAGTTTTGGTGGGAACCAATGAAATACACCCAATGCACACAAGAAGCCCAAAGGGACCCTGGGAAAAGGTTTCACAGCTGAGGCATTTTTCTGGGTCATAAATCTACAGCTAAAATCCTACTTTAGGCTTTTCTTTGTCATAATTTGTTTCTAATATACTGTAAATATTTATTAGTTATCTAATGCTTTGTATGCAATAGCTGGAAACTTTGATTCCCAGAATTCCTTAGTGGCAAAAACATGGCTCCATAAACCTTTGAGCTAGTTAGAGAATCTTTTCATCTCTGAGAGAAAAGACAGTGAGATAAAGAGGTTTGTATAAGACTACACAACAGCAAAAAGCAATAGCAGAGAGAAAGATAGAGAAGGATTAGAAAACAAAATCAAGAGGTTTTACAAAGACAAAAAGGGAGCAGCGAAAGAAAAGGTGGACTCTGCAAACTTTTTTTTTTTTTGCTTTTTGCAAAGGCCACCGAACACGAAATTCCACGAACCTCCACTGGTTTCACTAAGACTGCTGATAGAGGGAGAAGGACAAAGAGAAGGAGTAAGAGAGACAAGGAGCTGTTGTTTTTTGGGGGGATGTCAATCATCCCATAGACTCCACCTCCTTTTCCCTCTAGCCCCTCCCCTCTCCTTTCCCCCACACTAGAGATAGAGCACAGAGAAGACAAAGGACAAAAACAGCTACAGTAGCTCAGTATATACTGCATATAGTCAACACACACAGAGAGAGAAGTCGCCATGAAAGACTTTTTGACAGCCAGTGACACTAAACACATTGGTAACACATTTTTACGTCTTAATCACACTGGGTAATAAGGATGGCAGGATGGCAAAGACGGGGCTGTCAGCTTTAAAAAGATGGATGGTGTGACAGTTTTTATACTGTTTTAATTATTACTTATCCTCTTTTTTCTCTTATTACCAAAAAGTAGAAGAAATAAAAACACAAATGAACGAGAATCACAGTGCTTTTCAAACACTAAACTTGTGAGATTAAGCAATTCTTTTTTTTCTCTTTTTTGGCAATGTAGACTCGGGGAAGAAAAGAACACGAAACAGAAGAACAATGACAAAGACAACATTGTTTAAAGGAATGTGATTTTTTTCTTCCTCAAAAAAAAAAAACGCATATTCATTTTTTTCTTATAGTTATTAGATTGATTGTTTGATAGATTGATTGAAAATGCATGTCTTTATTACAATCTCCTTATTGATATGTGGTTTTTAATCACAGGGTCCGGCGATGAGATGGAAGAGAGTGGATTTTTTTTTTTTAGGAAAATCTTGCGGAGGTGGTTCTGGTTAAGGAAGAAGGAGAGGAGGAGGAGGGGGGGGGGAAGCAAGGAATAAAGTAACTGCATAACAAAACAGTGATTAAACAAGAACCGGTCAAGGTTGTCAACATTCATTTCTTAAGTTAGTGCTGCTAGCTAATTAGACTCAGTCTCACTGAGCATTTAATGTGATTAAGTTAAAAAATACATACAAATAAAAACAACACTGTACAGCCTAAAATTCAACCAATCAACTCCATGTTGCGCTGCCCCTTGTGGCCCAATCAGAATGGAGAGGGACATGTAGGTGAAACATGGAGATAATGTTGCTGATTTACAGGTTTTTCCTGTGTTTCTGACTTTCCTGAAGGTCAGAAAAACAAACAAACAAACAAACAAAAACAAACTTTAAAATCTTTCCCCCCTCCAAAAAATAAAAAAATGATATCAGTCTATCAACGAGCTGTGGGTTTGTTTACAGTACCCACATCAGCCAGCTGAATCAGGGTTACTGGACGGTCAGTAGCACCACAAATCTGTAGAATTGACAGGAAGAAATGTGGACAGAAACATGAAAGGTCAGGCAGACAGCGTGAAAGATAAGAGAGAGAGAGCGACAGATTGAGATGGGAAGAGATGTAGAGGAGGCTATGTTTGGTGCGAGACCTGTAGGTAAACTCCTGGGATAAAAGAGGAAGTAGTAACATTCGATAATTCACAGGTCATTACCCGGCTGAAATTGCTTTTTTTGTTTTTCTTTTTAATGCTTGATTCGTAAGTGAAATCTGAGCTAGAATATTTTATATATATAAAAAAAGGATAAAAGTAAAAGAAAAAAACAGCATTAATTCACTAAACTATTCCCTCAATTGAGAAACTTTCTCAAAAAACCTTTTTTCAAAAGATTATCTCTGAGACCTTTGTGGGGCGCAAGAGAGCACCCTCCTCTCGGTTTAAAAACGTTCTTTTCAAGCCTTGATCACATCAAGATACATAAGAAGGAACGCCACATAGAGTTCTCTGTCTGTTACAAATCCCTGTACCGTCCTCCTTTAAATACACACAATCCACATCTTTATAAAGATGCAACAGAAACAAGTCAAATAATAAAAATTATCCCCATCAGGCTCCAACTGAGTCCTTAGGCAATATGAATTCTCTGTAGGCAAAAAAGGGGTTCTTTACAATAAAGAATAGTCTGGTTTTTGTTTGTTCAAGAGAAAAGAGTTGCTGATCGCAAGAAACGGGAGCAAAGCGAGAGACTGAGAGAGGAGAAGAGGATGAGGAGGAGAGAGAAAACAGATAGAAAAGGGGGACAAGTTTGAGGGTCACGTCTATTACGCAAGCTCAGTTTCTGAGATTCAAAGTGCTAGAGTACATCTGTCATCCTTCCCTTTCCTTTCTCTTCTCTCGGAAACACAGTGCTAAACCGTGTTGATAAAACAAGTAAATAGTCTTTCATTTTTATTTACTAGTGAGCAGTCTTTGACACAGTTGTTGATTCCGAAAACACAGTAATGCGGTCTTGGATACTTTCTGCTAATCCTCCTTCCTCTCCAGTGTTGTCTGCGTGGTATGGATCCCGTTGCTGTACACTGGGAATGGTAGCGTTGAGAACAGTCCTTCTGCTGTGGTGAAAACATTGGCTGTTGTTGGCATCTGACCTCCAAGGGCACCGTTCCCACCTGTGGCAGTAGGAGATCCGACAAAGGGGCCAGCAGCTGCCGCAGCAGACATGTTGAGCCTGTGGACATGATGGTAGAGCATCTCCATGGGTGTCTTAGGGTCCAGGCCGAACCCTGAGCCGTCAACAAAGTTCATGGCAGCATTAGGGAGGAGGTTGCCTTGTGCCATAGCCAGAGTTACGTCCGCTGGCGCGTACCTGATGGTCCCAGTGGTGTAGACCCGTGGAGCTGTCGTGCTGGTGGAGGCCAGAGTACCTGTGACTCTGTGGACCAGCGGAAGCACCACATTACCAGCTTGCAGGCGCTGAAGTGCTTCAAGGTCCCCAGAGTACAGCAGTGAAGAAGAAGAGGTTGAGGAGGATGAAGAAGAAGATGAGGAAGAAGAGGTGGTGGGAGTGCCTTGTTGCTTGTCCCGTGGGGATGCAGAAAGTGGAGGGGATAGGGGGTCGGCAGAGGAGGCGCTGGAAGGAGGAGCTAAGCTTACAGCGCTGGAGGCAGAGGATGGGGCTGAGCTTCCATTGTAAGGGGGTTTCCTCACTCCTCCTGCTCCTCCCTCAGTTCCAGGAGGGGTGAGGACAGAGTCAGGAATGGCTACCTGGAGAGATCCTCCCTGTGGTGAGGGGAAGGTCTCGTGGCTCCCTGGAGCAGATGGCTTGGAGGTCATGCTGTATGGAGACTCGTTTCTGGAAATTTCCCTGTTGGGAGGGTAGTTCCAGATGCTGCTGTCGTTGTCAAAGTTTATTGGTTCTGCCATCTCTGTCTTAATCTTCAGAACTGAGGATGCTGCATTTGCACTGTTTGGGGAGCCAGATGAGGCTAAGAGATGGGTGGAGGTTGCGGTTGTGGCTTGGGAGGGGTCGACTAGCGGAGTGGTATCGCCTATTGCTATGGGACTGGGTGTAGTTGAAGACAGACGAAGCCTCCTGCTTCGTGAGCCATCCCATTTCTGCACTTTCCTCCTCTTTCGCCTTTTCTGCAGCTTGCTACCAGCATTGACACTGTCACAATCTTGCACGCACCCATTGTCATCCTCGCCATCTTCTTCATCCTCCTCTTCTTCTTCTTCCTCTTCTGATGAAGACGTTTGGGAGCTACGCAGCTGTACGTCTTCCCCTTCTCCGTAGTGCTCTACTTTAATATGAAGCCCACCTAGGTTACCCAGTCCACCGATGGCACCCAGACTCCCTAATCCTCCAAGCCCTGCTAACCTTCCCAACCTGCCTCCACCTCCACCTCCCCCTCCCCCTCCACCTCCTCTGCCAGCCTCTTCTTGCTCCTCACCCTCTCCATCTGAAGGTTCCAGACTGTCATCACTGTCCTGGCTCTCAGGGTTACTTGAGCTATCTCCTTCTTCTTGGCGCTTCATTTCCTGTTCAGATGAACAGTGTGACTGGCCGGGTTGCTGCTGACGTTTGCTGTCTGTCTCTGGGTCCTCACTGTGTTCTGTTTGGTGGCCGGGCTTCTCCTCTGCCTTGGTGTTCTCGTTGTCTGTCGAAAAAAAATGTTTGTTTATAATGCAGAAAAAGAAGATTCCAGATACAGTCGAAACCATTCTAGACATAAGTAGATTCTTAATATTTGGCAGTATGATATCTTCCCAGAGCAGCAACAAGACACTGCATGAACACACAAAATTGACGATGTAGTCAAACACAGCATGAAGGGAAGAGCTGTTGCAGGAATGGGATGCAAAGTGATTTGCAAATGCAGCCAGTGCTTAGAAGGGAACTGTGGCAGATCCTGACTTCATAACCTGCTTGAACTAATGCTGTGCACCATCGTTTCAACCATTAATTTACTTATTAATTACAGTCCATTAACCATCTGAACCATGTGAACTCACATTCATGATATAGAGGTGTGGCTTTAGTAATGGAAAAGAAAATCATTAGATTTGTTAATTGCTTTGATATGGAGTGAATCAAAAACTTTGATGCACTGACATAAAAATTATACTCCAATGTTGTGGAAAAATTTATCTTGATGTTGTAACAGTGAGGAGTTTCCCTAAAAAAAAAACAATAAGATTTATACTCTTGGAAACACAAGTGTCTTGGCACTCCATCCAGTGAGTGTGTCAGACTGACTTGCCAACACTGCCATTGAATACCTGTGTAATTCTGCATGCCCCCTTACATTTTTCAGGACAGGTATTCCATGTGTTGTTTTCTGGATGCACTGATGTGTGCTCAGTATCCGTAGCTGCTTCTGTTCAGGCATGTTGGCTCTGTCTAGCCCATTACACACACAACACATACACACTTTAAACTCTGCCAGCACACACATAGGCCAGGCCAGCGGCTGCCCAGCTGGCAGAGCTAAGACTCCCTAATGGCATCCGAAATGTCGACTCAATTGCTTTGTCTGGGGGAAACCTTGTATCTCCATTAAGTGTGCTTTCCAAGCAAAACAGATGTATTCCAAGCCTGAAAATTAAAAATGGACCGGTAGTCTTAAAGGTTCCTCCCAACCAGGGAGGTTCACATGAAGATGAAAACAGACATTTCAACAACTAGACTGTGAAATACACTATATTGCCAAAAGTATTCACTTGTCTGCCTTCACACACAAAACTTGAGTGACATCCCATTCTTAATCCACAGGGTTTAATATGATGTCAGCTCACCCTTTGTAGCTATAACAGCTACAGCTCTTCTGAGAATATATTGTACAGCACACTTTGAGTGTGCGGGTAGTGTAGAAAAGCACTGTATAAGAACCACATATACCATTTTACCAAGGCTTTTCACAAGGTTTAGGAGCGTCTTTATGGGAATTTTGGACCATTCTTCCAGAAGTGCTTTTGTAAGGTAAGACACTCATATTGGAGAAGAAGACCTGGCTCACAGTCTCTGCTCTAATTCATCTGAAAGGTGTTCTATTGGGTTGAGGTCAGAACTTTGTGCAGACCATGTCTTTATGGACCTTGCTTTGTGCACTGGTATGCAGTCCTGTTGGAACTGGAAGGGGACATCCCCAAACTGTTCCCATAAAGTTGGCAGCATGAAATTGTCCAAAAAGTCTTGCTCAGCCGATAAGAGTTCTTTTCACAGAAGCTCTTAACTCAGAAAGTTGGTAATATTCTGTAATTTACTGAGCTCCTCTGAGTGGCCCATTCTTTCACAAATGTTTGTGGAAGCAGTCTGCATGCCTAGGTGATTGATTTTACGTGGTCATGGAAGTGACTGGATCGCCTGAACTCAGTGATTTGAATGGGTGAGTGAATACTTTTGGCAGTATGCGTATCTGATACCCAATATTTGGATAGTGCTAGCAGGTCGAGGACATCTTGAATTATGCTGCTCATTTTCTTATTTAATTCTGACTGGTTTCTCTGTAAATGCATATGACAAGGCTAGTTAATACACAACACTGCTGCTCTTCTGTCCCAGTGTGGTTGGCAACTTTGTCATTTAAACTCATGATGTCAGAGCATGCATTTTTACATTACTTCTATTTTTTATTTATTTTTTTTGTGAATCAGGAGGTATTTGATGGGAAGGATTTCCAGCTGCGGATTAATCCATATTGTTGTAATAATTCACAGTAGTAACGTAGGCTAAGTAAAACTTATTAGATTATTATGGTATGCCAATTTTGCATGTGACAGACAATCTGCTGTATTCTGCCCCACAAAAAGGGTGGGGGGCGAGATAACTGTGGTTGTCATTTTAGACATCTTTATTCATAGGCTCTCCTTCTGTACATACATTGCATCTTAAGAGAACAAATGTCAAAGAGCAGATATCTCATTTTAAAATATGTCAAACTGGGGCATCGCAGGCCTGTTGGAGCTGAAGCTGGACACTTCCTGCAGCAGCTGGCATCAGTTTACAGCCAACAGTGTGCCAGAACCACTCTCCTCCAGCAAGAATAACAGCTGGCACTGATTCCCATCATGCCAGCACAGGCTGGTGGACTTGATAATATTACGCTCAAGGTGGAGGCCCAGGCTTGCTTTAAATTCAGCTGTAATGACACTGCTTTGAGCTTTGTCTCCTTCACTATTATCTGCTGCTTAAAATGCTGGTGACACAAGGTGACTAAAATCCTTGTTTTCTGTTTCTAGATCTGAATTCAGATATCAGTGTTTTCAAGATCTCATTTATTCAGCTATATTAGTGCTCACAGCAGGTTATCACCTGTGAGGCATCTTTGTGTATCTAGTAAATTTATTCTGATTAATTTGTTTAATCTAGTGAACAGTTTCCAAAATATTTAACAGAAAGTTTTGGCTTCTCCATCAATCTATTACCTCCCGCTTATCCAATTCGGGGTTCTAGTTTTGATTTTCAAATTCAAAATTTAGAACCAGATAAGCACCAGATGCCATCGGGCATTTTGTTTTTTGTTTTTTCAGACTATTAAAAACACTATACAGTCATGTTTTTTTTAATGCCGATTCGAGGTCTAAAACAATTTATTTATATAGCACCAAATTACAACAACAGCCCCAACATATTATTGCAGGGTCTTTACCTCATCAGTCAAGTCAATGGTTAAAATGGTAGTTGTCAGAGTGCTTGGCTGGAAGTTTTATCAGCTGGTTTGCTCTGACACGATATGAAATGACTAGCCTGAGTTAAAATTCCAAGGAAGTTTGTTACCTCTCTGTATCCAATAAAGAAATACAAGTAGGCAAACCTGAGAGAGAGAAGTCTTTATCCCCTCAGCTGACATATAAGACTGATGAAGTTTGTACTTGTGCGTGTGCAGACAATGTTATACCAAGAATCTGAGAAGCTGAGTGTTGCTTTTTAGATTTACGGCAAAGCCCTCCTTCATTTTTGGTGTGCCATGTCTGCACAAACAAATGACTCAAGACTGCTGACAAGTGCATTCACTGAACAGAGCTCCCTTTTCCTAGTCTAATACAATATCTTCTGCTTCCAGATGTTATCTCGTTATTCCAGCATTTTGTATCGAGGTCTGTAATCATGTTTCTTTAGGCCCACTGATCTGTTGCAGCGAATCAATGGGACTAGGAAGTTTGGACAGCCTCTGTAGTGGGAACAAAATAAATTTCAAACTAACAGCAGCACTTTAAGTGTCTGTAGTGTCAAGGGTGATGAAAAGCAGATTTATTATATTCTCCTGTTTTAGTACTCACTGTCAAAGATTGTAATTAAGCTGTTTTATGACCTAAACTACACACAAAGAAAAAGTAGTAGCACAGAATTTATCCCTGAAGAAATGTTATTCATTTAAAAATATTTTCTAGAATTGTTTTTCACACAAAAGAAGATTCCCCTGCCTACAGGACTGAGATGGCATCGCCTAAACCTTTGTGATTTGCAGATCTCCAACGATGAGCAGAATGTGTTATTTCACTGTTTTTTTCCTTTGTGCCATTTTGGTGCATTTCTTGGAGGGTGTTTGTGTATTGTGGCCTTTATTTGAGGCATTTTGCAGGATTTTGTGATGTGTGAAGTTTGGAGGCATTGTGTGATGCTGTGCAGCTGTACCATATTTTGTCATTTTGTCATTTTGTAGCAGTTTGCAACACTGCCAGTGAGCGCCCAGTCCCTGCAGCTGTTGGCATTCAAGACATTTCAGCCTGGCAAAGTCAGCACACTGGCACCAGCTGATAAAATATCTTTGGCTTCTCTTCTTCAAACCATATTTCTTTTTTCTGGTTGTATTTGAACAGGTGCTGTTAAGGAATCATGTAGGTTTTAGAAGCATTTTGTGCAATATTGTAACTGTTCTAATATTTATACAATGTAAGAATATGATATGATTTATATCTTTTTGGTTCACTCTTTTTATTTTACATAGGCTTTGCCCTCTAGGAGCTGTTGGGTTTGGGATAAGGTCAAAGATCAGTTTTGTCAGAGCCCCTCTAGATCCAACGGAATCCAGAGGAGCAAAAACAAAAAAAAGAAAAGAATACACAAAATATAAATGACGCTGATGCCTATCTCCATTAAAACATGACTGAATGGACATGATGGTAAGCAGAACTCATACGGCTTTTTAATCTTTGCTCTTCTTCAAACTGTGGCTTACTCCAAATATTGTCAAATATATCAACTATATGTAAAACTTTTTTTAGCAACATATAGTTGCTCCTCTGTTCTTCCTTTTCTACCCACCTGAGTTTTCTTTGGACTCGGACTCAGAGTCTGAAGTTTCAGAGGACTCTGAAGCTTTCTCAGGCAGGTTTGGCAGCTGGGCAATGTCCATGGGTGTGTCTTTATACTCTGGATTACTGCAAAGACACAGAAAATTTGTCAGTGACAGAAGAAACGTTTGTTCATCGATTGCCTTGGTCATATCTAATGAAAATAAATGTCAGCTATAATCAGGGGTGCACATAAGTGGTCCGCAGGTGCGCATTCGCTGTCAAAATAAAAGACGCGACGCGAAGAAGTTGCAACGCGCGTTTGCGTACATAAGATTTTCTGGAGGAGGACAGACATTTGTTTAGAACTCTTAAAGATGTCGAAGGAGCAAACTCCTTTAAGAAATTACTTTGGTGTTCCTCCACCTCCAAAGAAATGTCAGAAGGAGTCCGAACCGCAAAAGAAGCGCATATTCTCGGAAAAGTGGTTGCTGGAGGTGAGCTGGCTTCAAACAAATGATGAACACACAGAGATGTGGTGCAGAATATGCCGTGATGATCCCACTCTAGTGGACAAAAACAGTGCCTTTTATATGTACGCAAACGCGCGTTGCAACTTCTTATCTGGTGCGCGTCTTTTATTTTGACAGCGAATGCGCACCTGCGGACCACTTATGTGCACCCCTGGCTATAATGTATAATTTATAATAACATGGCTCTAATCGTGAATGCATTATAAAGTAAAATGGGGAGGATGCAAATGTTTTTTTAAAGTAATGATTATGTGTGCCTATGTCTGTCTATTCTTTAAAAGTAAAATAAAATAGTCAATGAAAACTGGCTTTATCTACAGTACTTTGCGCCTCTATGTAAATTAGAAAAAAATTGATGGTGTAATGATGTTTGGCTGAAACTTTGGTCCGGTGAATTTAACTGAAACAGTTCATCAAATTCTTCAACCACCAAATCACAGTTGTATTATTTTTCAGCTTACATTATATGATAGGATTGCTATAATTTAGTTTGCATTAGAAATGTGTGTTTTTGCATTGCCAGCTATGCAATTCATTAATTCATTTTTACGTCAGGTCAACTGGGATAAGTGATAGATGTCCCCGTTTAGGTTTCGTTGGTCGTAGAAAACAGGGACAAGAAAAGGATACACTGGATCACTCTCAAGCAGGAAAAAATAAGAAAATGTGATTTAGTTCATTTCATTGGCTATATGTGCTTTGTTTCTTTAATTAATCTGCAGAGGTTCTTGTCCCTGTAAAACTCTGTAAAATTCTGTAAAAGCACATTAGGGTGAAGTAAAGTGGTCCATTTTCTGGACATCTGCATTTGTTTAAGAGTCTAGTATACGTACATCTGGATTCTCTGAGCAGCTTCTCTTTTACTTCTTTTGAATGAGTTTTGATAAATTCTCCTTGACCTCCTAATGTTTCCACAGAGATCAAGGAAAAGCAATAAGAAAAAAGAGGTAGGAGGTAATTTTTTGGACTGTTCCACCATACCATTGTACCACAAGATCATTATCACATTGTTGACCTCTGACCTGAGAACGTAGTTGACCCAGATGATGTTCTTCTCGCTGGCGTTCTTCACATTGACAGCGATGGTGGCACTGGACTGGATCCAGATGTAACCACCATTCTTCTGGATCCACCGGTAATACTTTGTCACACACTGGCCTTTATTCATCACTGAGACAGAGAAAGAAAGCAAGAAAGGATGTTTGTTATTTCACTGCGTTTTCTCTTTGATGTTGTGTCTTTACAGATAGTTCGTCAGAGGAGAGAAAGAAAAGGCAAAAAAGTGGATAAAGGACAGGGGAGTGGAAGGTGTGAGAGAAACAAAGACTGAGAGGTGTGTGTGTGTGTGTGTGTGTGTGTGTGTGTGTGTGTGTGTGTGTGTGTGAGAGAGAGAGAGAGAGAGAGAGGGAGGCAGTCATCAGATGTCATGTGACAGCTGGCTCAGAGCTGCTCTGCTGGTGCTGTCATTAATCAGACCAACACACACTGCCAGCCTCGCTTGCTCTCTCCGTATCTGTGTGGGTGTGTGCAGGACTGCCTGTTCATGTATCCATGTGCTTCCAATAGGTTTGAAATAACACACTCAAAGCATGACATCAAGTTTTTATGAAACGTGAATGCTGAAATATCCTATTGCTGTGGCATTCTGACAGTACACAATCATGTACTTCTCATCACATACAAGGTCTTGAATAATCAGGCACCATCTTATCTTAATGACCTTATAGCACCATATCACCCAATAAGAGCACTTCATGCTCAGACTGCAGGCTTACTTGTGGTTACTAGGATATTTAAAGGTAGAATGGGAGGTAGAGGCACATGCTTTCAAGTCCCTCTTCTGTGGAACCAGCCTCAAGTTTGGATTCAGTAGACAGAGACCCTCTCTACTTTTAAGATTAGGTTTAATACTTTCCTGTTTGATAAAACATATAGTTAGAGCTCGATAATGTGACCCTGAATCCACCCTTAGTTATGTTGCAGTAGGTCTAGGCTGCTGGGACTTCCTAAAATGCAGTGAGTGTTTCTTTTTGATTCACTGTTTTCACTCACTTTTTATAAACCACACTGCATTTAATCTTATCTATTATTCATCTCTGTCTCTCTTCTACAGTGTGTCAACCGGTCGTAGCAGATGGTCGTCCCTTTGTTTTTCCTTCCCACTGTCGCCAAAGCGCTTGCTCAAAGGGGTTCACTTTTTTGTTGGAGTTGTCTCTGTTTTCACTGCATTATTGTAGGATCTTTTCCTTACAATATCAATTGTAATTGTTGTGATTTGGTTCTATATAAATAAAATTGAATTGAATTGAATGTAAAGCTTACCTTTCTAAAGTTTAGCATGTGGTAAATTAGCAGTGATGAGGAAGACTTCATTCTTTATCTATGACTTTATCAGTCTCTCATGTAATAGTAGAGAAATTCTGGCACACTCTTCTTTAGTTCTTTCCCTTCTTCAGTTGCAGACTTGCGGTCATTTGTTCTATTATGTAAACTTATTCAGTCTCTGTATCCACTGAGTTATGGATGGTGGTTTTGTTTTCTTCCACTTCAGAGTTCTCATTTTCCCAGCAATGAATAGGAGTATCCGTAAAATGTACTCTGTCTGAGCCATATGTTTCTCTAAAGTCCCAAAAGAAAAAGTAAGAGCCTATAAAGCCAATAAAGAGAATTGGTGATAATGAGTCTCCCTTTCCTCACACCCGTTTCCACCATAAATGAATCAGAACAACAACTGTTAAGCCTAACTTTTGACGTAGGATTTTTATAAAGTGTATTAATCCAAGTAGAAAATATTTCTCCATATCTTATTTCTATCAGTGTTTGTTCCAGAAACAGCCAATCAACTTGATTAAATGCTTTCTCAGGATCTAAGCTGAGATATTAACTGTAGATTTAGTATTTTTCTTATATTACTTTTTTCCTGACGGCCCATAATGAATCCTGTTTGGCCTGGTTTTATATACTTCTTTATATAATTTTGAGTTCTAGTGGCTTAAATAGATGTTAAAATTTGTAGTCCACACATAAGAGACTTTATGGCTAGTACAGAGTCTTTTCTTTTCATATGTAGGACTGCAATAATTACTTCCAACCACGATTTTGGTGGATCTCCTGAGTTTCCACCACAGCATTTTAATCCGGCTGAGTTTGGGATTTTTACTGGACCATTGCAAAACCTTGTTTTATTTTGTTTGTTGTAAACTGAATATTCTAGATAAGCACACTGCCAAAACTTCTGATTTTAAAGAGGTCCTCGCACTTGTTGATGATCAGCTAATTAAGTACATATATTATTAGCACTTGGCTGCTACTTATCCTCTTAATTTCTATGTAACCAGTAAGGGTGTACTTAAGTTTTTGTGTTGACAACAACAGTCACCTCAAGGTGCTTTATATTGTAAGGTGAAGACCCTCCAATATGGTAAGAAACCCACTAGTAAACATTTGGTGACAGTGGAATTAAAAACTCCCTTTTACCAGGAAGAATCATAATGTCCATCTGCCATAACTGGTTGGGGAAGAGAAGAGTAGTGATGAATAAACACACAGAGAGTGAAAAGAAATTCATCATAGGAAGCCTCCTAGCAGCCTAAGGCTACTGCAGCATGGCTAAGGGTCACCTGGGTATAATTGGCATGGCTGTGTGACTCAAAGCTGTGAACGCATGCCTTAAGTTTGGCTTTATCATGTCAATCTTTACTTAGTCCCGACTCCTAGTTTTTATGGCCAAGGAAAACGCATTCCTGCTCCTCAATAATACTGAGATTTTATTTTTTAATAAAATCTCAGTATTATTAACTGAACTTAACAGAACAGGGAGAAGGAAAACCCTGATGCAAAAATGCATACATACATACTCACTGTAAATATGTTTTCATTTTTACAGTGAGCATAGTGAGTCCCAGTGTTTTATACACATTTCTACATAGAGATTGGTACACAGCACAAAAATCTCTCCTGGCCTTTTCTCAGCAGTATGCACACACTGAACAACCATCATGTAACGTAACGTAACAATTTTTCAAAATGCAGAATGCTGTCAGTTTCGTTTTTTTGTCAGTTTCTCTGTTAATCACTTTACAAAGAAAGTGATATATTGTTCCATATATTGAGATCAACAGCAGACTACCAGAGTTTAAGAGTTAATATTTGAAAATGATTGACTTTGTAAGTTGTTCCATAGCACCATGGACCAAAAGTTCATGAATGATGTAGAGAATGACGGCCAGGTTAGTGTTGATCTTTTTTATTCAGGAGTGTCTCTTTATCAGTCCAGCAGAGCAGCTGTACCATCAACTGCAAAGACAATAAACTAGACATGTAACATTTCTTCAGAGATGCTCTCATAGCATAGCTTTCTAACTAAGTGATGTGAGGCAGCATCTAAGATTCATAACTCCAATTCAGTTTCACACAGTGCAGAAAAACCCAGAGTGATGCGAGCATTTCCACACTGGCACAGTAACATAATGTTCATCAACACAGGGATGGCTTGGGATCTGACACGAAATAATATTTTGACACAGTTTAACTGAAAACTCATTGCAGACCTGTCAGTCTGAAGACAGTACATGAATGTCTTTGAAGTGACCATTTCAAATCAAGGACTGGAAGTTGATTGCACGTGGTTGCAATAACTTTGATTGCACAGCAATTCCCAACCCGTTTTCCCTACTGCTTACTGTAGCCTATAAATCTACATAAGTGGTCTTTTCACAGCCATTATGATGGCACCCACCAGTTAAGGAAGTCCCTTCTTAAAACCTCAAGCTGAGCATGCCGTGTTTTTATCATATCATATATATATCATATATAGTCCTTAAGACTTAAATCTACTGACTGACACCACAAACTCATGAGGAAAGTGTTTACTGAAGAGAATTGTGAGGAGTTGAGGTATTTTCTAGAGTTCTAGCTGGACCTCCAGAACATACAAGTGGAGTCACCCCCTGCTGGCCATTAGAAAGAATGCATGTTTAAGGCACGTTTGCATTGGTTTAACTTTTCAGACCTGAAAGCTACAGCCATCTTCTATACAGAGTCTTCTCTGACTGGACCATCACCCATTTAAATGTGAGGTGAATGAGTTATATTTCTATCGATTCAAATCAAACTCTACAAAACTCTGTTCTCTTGTCAATTACTTGATTGATTTTGGCTATCTAAGAGCACTTCACTGGTTATTTATTTCTGCCAGTAAAATAAGTCTGAAGTCAGGTTTGACTTTTGTTACCTGAACCAGTAAGTAGTTCGAGCTCCTCCCCCCCCGTGCAATAAACTGATTAAAATACAGAGCTGGTACTTCCTGCTGCCCTCCACCAGATAGCGCTGTGTCACTGTGACAATATTTCAGGCCACAGGAGGTGGCCCCCACACTGCCACCGTCTCCACCCACCCACCACCCTCCCGTGCTCCGCCATGTGACAGCATACTGGCAATAAATTTGGCCAAATTAACCACTAAATGGTTATCTCAAGCAATATGTATTGGCATTAATCAGGAGCCGCTCAAACAGAAACAGTCAGAGACGAGACGTGAGCGCTGCTAAATTCATACCCCTCTCCTACATTTAATTACGGACACAAATAGGTTTTTTCGATGACAGAGAAAAAAAGAGAGAGAAAGTAGGGGGTGATTTATATAAAAAGAAGGCCAGTAATTAAAAACTATTAGAAACTAATAGCATTGTTTAAGACGACATCCCCAGGGCTGCAGTAATTGACTTTGGTCGAACGGCTGGTGCTCATTCGTTTTCTATTCTCTAAGAGGGGGGGGATAACTTGTTTGCATGTTAAGGCAGAGATGGTGAGATCACGTCACCTTGAATGTGACCTTCCTTTGTTTGTACGCTAGAGTAAATAACGACACAATGAATGCACACACACACACACACACACACACACACACACACACAGTGGTGCCTTTTCAGATGACTGCAGGTCCTCAGAGAGCTCTGTGTATCAGCATGTCCAATGGAAGAGGACACACACACACACAAAGTCACATAAAGCTTACAACTCCAGCACACTGCACACTGTGCTGCGTACACAATCTACACACATAAAGCACTGTTACTGTCAGCCGATGTTCACTCTGGAAGAAACAGTTAAAAGTAGATATTATATACATAATCTGTCCATACAGACAATGACCTTCCTACCCAACTACTAGCTATTTTTCAACCTTTTTTCAACCCCTTGCCTACTCTACCTACTACGACTCTGGCCTGTTTTGTGTGTTGTACCTGTTTCTATTATCGTTCAAGGACTCATTAATTATTCTTCTACTATACAAATACACATTAAATTGATCTCAGTAAATTGACTGATTGTGAAAAAGTTGAAAACAGTGTAGACCAAATGTTAGTTGTCTCAAAGGTAGCACCCAAAATTAGCACTTTTATAGATAATGGAGCATTTTGATTTTGGTAAATCACACAAATCTTCCTGTGGTTTTCAACTGTAGCAACATTTCCACCAAGCAGAACCGTTTGTGTTAGAGATTAAATTTAAATTACAAAGGCTGATGTGCCAGAACTTTTGTCCAGTTAGGGTCTTAAAAAAAAACCATACAACTTGACCTTGTTCATGTTAAGAAACATCATATTTGGTGTTGTTGTTCATATATTAAATTAAATTAATTAAATTATATTTTATTTTTAAAGTGCCAAATCACAATAGCAGTCAGTTTGAGGTGCTTTATATTGTAAGGTAAAGACCCTACAATAATCCATGGAAAACCTGAACAATCAGACAAGAACTTGGTTACAGTGGGAAGGAAAAACTCCCTTATAACGCGAAGAAACCTCTGCCAGAACCAGGCTCAGGGAGGGGCACAGCACAAAAGACATGCTGTAGAAGAGAGCCAGAGATTAATAACAAATAATGATTAAATGCTGAGAGGTGAATAAATGCATAGTGAGTGAAAACGGTAAATAAAGAAGAAACACTCAGTGCATCATGGGAATCCCCCATGATGCACTGAGTGGAGGGTTCAGGGTCACCTGATCCAACTATCAACTAAAAAATAACGTTTTAAAATTAATGTTAAAGGTAGAGAGGATTTCTGTCTCCTGAATCCAAACTGGGAGCTGGTTCCGCGTAAGAGGTGCCTGGAAGCTAAAGGCTCTGCCTCCCATTCTACTTTTAAATATGCTGGGACCCACAAATAAGTCTGCACTCTGACAGCGAAGTGCTCTGACAACACAAAACAGTATTATAAGGTCATTAGGAAAAGATGGAGCCTGATTATTCAAGACATTGCAGTCTAGTAATCTAGCCAACTACTGAACTTAAATCCAATTGTCACTCAGTTTTTGGTCTCTACCCACTGGAGTGGAAAATATCTTGCTATTTAGCTGGTGGTACAGGGACTTTGTATCCAAGCAAGTAAACTGATATTTGATATTCCTGAAAGTAACAGTTTGTGACTTTGTCATCATTAGTAAGTACAACGCAATGTAGACATGGGGTTTTGAACCTATATATACCGAAGAGTTACACCAACCTTACAGGTCAGTGTGTGCACGGTCAAATTAGACTTCAGATGTTATCCTTGCACAGCAAATTACTAATTACAAATCATTAGCCAATAACTATACTTTGGGTAATGCTCCTTTCTTACTCTTAGAATCGCCAGAATTTACAAAATTGACTTTATGGTCTGTTCAATATTATGCAAAACAAGCAACTGAGTCCATAAACTAATGTGCTACTCTATGTGCCTAACTTTAAACCTTATCCAACTGTGAAGGGGTTTGTTATAAAAAGCAAACAAACAAAAAAAGTAAAAAAACACAAAATAAAATCATCACCATAAGTTTGTTATGAAGGCAAATACTATCCATAGATACGAGATCTGGTGTTTTATAGGCTGTAAATATGCTTTTTAATACTGTAAATGTTGGGGTTTTAACTTGGGAGCCTAAATGACCCAACTGCACTTCCTGTGTGGTTGTTACTGTGAATGACACAGACAATAATTCCATATTATGTTGCAATGGATTCCACTTTCCAAGATTTGAATTCTTGGGTGTTGCACAGTTTCTGCTAGCAGAATTTAAGTTTCATTATACAAAAATAATAAGCTTCAGGCTACCTTCTTAAGTTTTTTAATTTTTTTTTTTTTTTTTTTTTTACTGTGAATAACAGAAATATGCCCAGAAATCTGTATGATAGCAAGAAAACGAAGGCATGAACTGATATCAAATGTATTTAGAAATCAGCTGTTTGTTCTTTTTGCAAGCACTGAATACCTACTCATAGAAACCAAACTACAATAACAGTATTGGAAATAAGGAAGCTGTAGTGGTCAAAATGAAGCAGCCACCTGGGCCTGGTAAAGATGAATGAGTTAGGCCAACAGATGAGAGCAGAGACATTTCGGCTTGGACACTATGGTCCAGCCTCTGTCCATCTGTTCACACCATCCTCTTTGTCTCTCCCTCCATCTTTGAATCACTCACTTGCTGATCACCCACTAATGAAGGAGAGAGGGAGAGAGAGGGAGTGCTGGAGGCTCGCCCGAGGCTGCAGGAGAGCGACCAATAGATTAAAGGAGTTCTATTCCCTTTTAAAGTCTCTCCACCTCACTTTTTCCCCCTTCTTTTCCTCTGGCGTGCTTGCTTTCTTTATCTCTTTCACTAAGTGTCACACTTTTGACTTTTGCCATTGTTCTTCTGTTTATCTCTCACTGTTTGTTTCCCTTCTCTACGCCTCTGGTCTTTCATTTTTTTTCCTTTTTTAGTGTGTTTTAGTGTTTTTTTGCTTGTCTTTCCCCTATCTTTTCTTCATTTTGAATCTGTTGGATTTCCCATGTAGTTTCATCTACCTTTCAGATTACCTTTACCTCATTTACCCTGTGCCACATTTACCTGTAATTTATGACAGTGAAATTGCTTCATGGAAATAGCCTTTCAGTGTGTCAAAAATTTGAAGGATGGAGGTCTGCAGGAAAAGACAGTTTGTGAGTGAGTGTCTGTATTTATACCGCCATGTTTCCATGGCTCTAGCCCTCTGTTGCCCTCTTCTGGTCAGCTCTGGTATAGTTTAAAAACCTTCCATTCAAGTTCTTTAACCACATCAAGCTTTTTTTTAAAGCCTTACATGCATGAGAGCCTTACAATCCTCCTTCTGAGTTAACTTCAATAATATCTTCCTCCAAACTATCAGCATGACTATTAGATCCCATTCATTCAAGACTGCTCAAGAAAGTCCTGCCATAAATTCATGCTTCAATCTTACATATGATCAATCTGTCTCTATTAATGGGCTACGTACCACAGGCCTCTAAGACAGCATTAATTACAGCATTACTTAAAAAGCCATCACTTGACCCAGCCACGTGTCTTAGCTAATTATAGGCCAATCTCCAACCTTCCTTTTATCTCAAAAATCCTTGAAAGAGTAAATGTAAAACAGCTAACAGATCATCTGCAGAGGAATGGCTTATATGAAGAGTTTCAGTCAGGTTTCAGAGCCCATCACAGCACAGAAACAGCTTTAGTGAAGGTTAAAAATGATACTTTTATGGCCTCTGACAGTGGACTCATCTCTGTGTTCACCTCAATGCAGCGTTCGATACTGTTGACCATAATATTCTATTACAGTGATTAGAGCATGTTGTAGTTTATAAAGGTAGTGGTTTGTAGTTGTTGAAATCATATCTATATAACAGACTAATTATTGAGTTCTACAGGATCCTGTACTAGGACCACATCTGTTTACATTATTTATGCTTCCCTTAGGCAGCATCATTTATTCTCATTGCTATGCAGATGATACCCAGCTCTAACTGTCAATGAAGTCAGATGACACACATCATTTAGTTTGCTCAGAGGGGGTCGTTTGATTGTTCAGGATTTCTCTCTATTATTTTAGGGTCTTACACTTAATAGAGACATGAGGAGTCCTTCCCAAAGGACTGGTGTATTATCCAGGGTCCTGGTTCATCATATTTTGTTTATTTCAGAACAAATCATTGCAGCAAAAGCCAGAAGCTGCTAGTGCTGCAATGATAGCTCTCAGGATGATAGCTCTCTCTTCAGCAGCATATGACTCCAATCTTGGTTTTGCATTTACTTGAGAATTCTGATTTTACTGCATGTCCTGAACTGTTTACTCTAATATTAAATGTACATATAGACTTCATAGACTGATGTAGGACAGTAAGCAATACGACATTTTTTTGACACTGTATTCTGTTTCTCAGTGGAAAAATGACAAGTTGAGAGTGATGGATCTGACCCACTAATGCCATAACATGGCACTAATTGAGGCCCCAGAAGTAAGATAGGACTGATTTATCCTGTTAGGTCTGGGGGAAGCCTAACTAAGAGGGGGTCTAATTTAGGCTGATTGTACATAAAAGATTTAAAGAAGCTCAACCTTGAACAGAAACCTTGAACAATGCTGCAATAAGCGCCTTGAGGCGACTGTTGTTGTGATTTGGCGCTATATAAATAAAATTGAATTGAATTGAATTGCGATACCTAAAATAAGTTCACCAGTACCAGTCACAGATGGCACTTTATTGCTCAATGACTAGTTTCATACTTAAATACATTTACTAAGAAGTACTCTTATGTTGCCATTGCTGGATCTGAGGACTTCTTTCACCACTTTCGTATTTCATTGATTTCAGATACTTTAGTTAGAACACGTGGCAAAATTGATGGAAAAAAGTTGAAGTGAATATGCAGATTTATCTACTCAAAACAAGAACTTCAAGTTAAAGGAAAGTCACAGAAAAGTCGCCAAATGACGCTCCTGTAACTTTGTCCGGTGTTTTCTACAGTTTATGTGTGTATGCCCTTTTTCCTCGCTTGTCCCTAAAGACTCAGTTTTTGTGTGTTTTACTAATATTACATGTGTGGATAGATTCACAGGTGTGTGTGTGTGGGGGGGGGGGGGGGGGGTGGGTGTTGGTGTGTGTGTGTGTGTGCATTTTGTATGCAACAGATAAAAAAAAATGCCTTTCAGTGTGTGTGGATTCATTAAAGGCAGTGTTGGTCTAGAGAGACCAGCTCTACTAAAACGCCTGCAGGCTTAAATCCGCCGAGCTTTCTCTTCTGTGCTAGTCTCTCACTCTCTCTCATTCTTTTATTTTCCTCTGCGTTTGCATGTCTCTCGATCATCTGTTTCACTCCCAAACATCCTGGCTGTCTTTCACTATTGTATCGCCTTCTCCTTTGCTAATTCTAAATGTCTTTTTCCAACTTCATATATGTCCAAACCTCCTTTTGTCTGAAAATATGAAATTCTTTTTTCTTCCTGATTGTTTCCCTAGAAAAGCCAGCTTCCCCCATGTCTTGCTTCAACTCTGACAATCAGAATCTCTCTTTGTGTCTTTTTCTACATTGTCTGGGATTTTTCTTTTTGTTTGCTTCTATTGTTAAAAAAACAACTAATGCATTTAGTCTCTATTCTCTTTATGTCTCTCCCTCTCTTTTAAGTTGGGAGGTTCAGACCTCCAAAAAATTTGCAACTAACCTGAAAATGGTTAAACAAAGTAACCAAATATTTTTTTACTACTGTATTTTATACATTAGCAGTTCTCTGCTATTTTACGAGTCTGCATCTTCCAAGTAATTTCTCATTTGTAGTACTGATGTTAGTAACTTTGTCAACATTGGGATGCCTGAACATATGAAAATGTTTACATGGTTGTAGGCAAGTAACTTGTACACCAGTTAAATACTGTCGGTGTTTTCTACATTGAAAATGACATAGTTCTTACTGGGAAAAGTTATTCAAACTTTATTACCACACATTTGACAATGTCTTGCTTACTGTCTGCGGTCCATAGAATATTGTTAGACCGTATTGTTAGACGAATAATGGCAAAGAAAATATGATAAATGAAAGTAGCACTAAATCTTTCCTGGTACAAAATGTTTAGATTCCACATGTGTAACAAACTCTTTTGCTGTCCACTGCCCTCAGTCTAAAATGTGCCAATGATGATTAATGACTAGTTTGTCATGATGAATCCTTGAAATATTAAATCCCAGAATTTTCTGTCTTAGATGTAACATCGTCAACCTATATATCCTTATCTATGTAACAGCACTGACCCAACAAATACAGTTTTGGCAGGCTGTGACACATCACCAAAATCTATCAATCAAAGCTAAATGGTCAAAGGTCAGTGCAAGGTCAAGACAAGCTCTTGGAGAGAGTGGGGAGGAAAAACTCCTCTTTAACAGGAAGAAACCTCCAGCAGAACCAGGCTCAGGGAGCCATCAGCCATGACCGGTTGAAGAGGGTGAAGAGATTAATTCCCATAAACTTGATTAAAACATGATATTAAGAAAAGACCTAGAAATCTTTTTTGTCTCTAATTTTCTTTTAAATTCAATTATTAATCCAAATCTTTCAATTTGGATTACTGTCCAAAAAAAACAGAAATTCATACAAAATAAGTCATTAAAATTTCTGTCTTCTAGGCCAACTGTCTCAGATCAAATTCACAGCCACTGTGACATATGTTCTGATGTTAGTTTTTAATCTTTCAGAACCTTTTCTGCTTTTGTTTTCAAAACTCTTTCAAACTTTTATGTGGACTGCCTTGAGCAGTACCGCTGGGTAGCTGTGCTGTCTGAACCACTGCCATCCTAACAAGCTGTATTGTGATTTACTGTCTATTACCTGGAGCACACACATCATGTCACCTAGTCACTCATGAGAGAGGTCAGGCACAGGCAAGAATGAGTGACACTAGTGTTGTGTTCATCAGTCATTATGAAAACATGAACTTTTCAAAAGCACTTCTTTGTTTAAGCAACTTGATGCCTAACACAGATCACAATAGATTCTAACACATCTTCACCTTCATGTAATGGATGTGTTGGTCTTCTATAAAACCAACTGAACATTTTTCCCCATCACTCAGTTAAACTACAACACCATCTTCTAATTTCTCCTTTCTTTGCAAAGTTCTTCTCGCTTTCTTCCATTTCCTTAATTCTCTTTTGCTACTTATAATGCATTTTGTGATCCTTCTCACTATGTGAAAACATGGGAATTATCCCATCTTCATCCTTCCTCTTTTCTCATTCTTCCTGCCCCTTTTGAAAAAGACATGAAACGGCTCGTCAGCCTGTCTCTCCGTGTGAAAATTAGCATTTTGTCCTGCCTTTTTTTCTGTCTGTAAATCACTAGTTCCCATCTCTATCCTTTTCTTTGAGAAAAGATGAATTTCTCTCCCAGCCCTTGTGCTGAGTATTTCTTTCCTTTTCGTGCCGACAAATCACTCTTTTCCGTTCCCCCCCTTTCTTTGTGAAAAGGAAAGTTCACCCTTTATCTCTTCCTTCTCTTTCTCTCTGTTCTCTGAGTGGAAACGAGGACAGATTGACTTTGAGATCTGACCTGAGCTTAGACCAGCTGTCAGCAGGTAATGATAGAGACTTAGAGAGAGACGCCTCTTCACAGAGAGGGATCATGCTTCGTCCTCCACTTAAAAAGAAGCCTTTTAAAATTTAGATCCCTGTTGAGAGAATAGGCTATCCTTCTAAAATATACCTTGATCGATTCCCTAACTATCTGACTCATGTTGCAATGGGGTAACCAGAAGCAGATGTGGAAAACCCACCCAAAAAAAAATCGGAGAGTGTGAGCTGCTGCTGTTCCGCAAAAACAGGAAAATTGAAGTGCAGAAAGTCTGTTTCTCAACTGAAAATGATGAATGATTCAACGATCGGTTACGATTTAACTGAGAAGATTCTGAATTGGGGATGTAGTTTGACTACAGGCACATAATGGTGGAGGCCTGGTCTGTCTAGTATTTAGTCTGGCTCTTCTTTCACACAAACATCTAGTGCAAAGTGCTCATTTTGATTGGCCAGAACACAAAGAACACAAAAAATAAAAGAACATGCCACTAAATCACTGTATTAAATGATTATCTGACATTTAAAGGTATCAAGATGAAAAACCAAGCCAATATAAATAAAACTGGATGTTACTCTTTATTTTTGTGTATGCATTTGATGTCCACACAAACGATTTCTGTCGCCATCCAATTAGCCAGAAAGTTCCCCCATGTCTGCAGAAAAAAAAGTTAGGAATCATTAGCCTGCCTGTCTGAAATCAGCTTCCACACAATCAGCAGCGAGTTCATAAAGCCACCGAATTAAACCGCCCCAAAGAAAAGCTGATTTTAGAACAATCTGACCGCGCTCCATTTGACGGTGAGGATGGAAAGAAAAAAAGATGGGGAAAAAAAGAGAAAAGACATGGAGAACCTCAGTGCCCTGTAGCCATCTATTTCTGAAAGCCCCCCTTTCACAGAGGAAATTAATTTTGAAAGAGGAAGAATAAAATGAACAGCAGAGGTGACTGGAGGTGCTGTATTAGACTACGCTCAACTAAAACCAAGTCATTTAAACCGTTGGCTGCCAGATCGCCTCCCTGACCTCCCATCCTCACTGCAGACAGAGAGGAATAATCTCCCTCAATACTTCCCCCTTTTTTTTGTTTTACACATCCTAACCTGCCCCCCTCCCCTTATTCTGCCTGACCCCGCCAGGCCGCCATAGAGCCACTTCCTGATTGCCACTCTGGATGTTCAGAGCTCAGGAACTTTTGGAGAAGGTAATTGAAAAAGTTTCAGGGAGCTCCATGCTGGTATATTTTCTTGTCTTTTTTTTTTTTTTTGATGAGCTATGTGACATGTTTCATTTGTGTCACAACAGCAGTAAGGGCCGGTGTCGGGAGTCAGAGCTTAAAGAGACCGGCAAAAATCTCTATTTGCAGAGAAATGATGAGGTAAGTACAGTTAGGGTCATGTGAAAGTTAGCAGACCTTTAAGACTAATAGAATAATTTGCAACACAGTATCAAATAATTTCTTTTAACATAACACTGACAGCAAAGGCTTAAAGTCAACATCATGGTTCCCTCTGTTTTCAGAGTGCATGTAAAAAAATCAAACCAGCAGGAGACCACTAGCTACACTAAAATCAAACACTGCCATTTGTGTGTGTGTGATTTATTTTCTTTCACTGTTCAGCAACAAGGAGACCCCTTCTTAATACCACTAAATGCACTATGATTGGTCTGTTGTTTCTACAACCAATAGAAATGGGCTTCAAAAAAAAAAAAAAAAAATCAAAGGCCCTCCCTATTTAAAATAAATTACAGTATCTTTATTTTTACACAGGCCTTCGTCCAGGAATAAAAACACTGAACCCTTTCTAGTGGTATGCCGTCAACAGGGGCCTTCCACACATTTCCACCAGTGTAATATTCCAATTTTCAAAACCTTCACAGGTGAAAGAGCCTAAACAAACGTTAACACCAAGCTCAAACATAAACCCAAATTTAATTCAAATCAAATGGAGTGCTTCTTATATAGTACCATTTACTCTAGTATGTCTCATTCACCCAAGTACTTTGTTCTACATCTACAAGTGTTTTCCATCTAATATTCACACTCTGATGAACACATCACAAGCAACATGGGGTTCAATATCTTGCCCAGTGATACTTTGGAACTCAGACTGGAGCAGTCAGGGATCAAACTACCAACCTTGCGGTTAGTAGATGACCTGTTCTGCTTTCTGAGCCACAGCCAGGCTAAAAGAAGGAGAACAAACTGCAGCCTCAAACAGAGATGAACTAAATGCATCTTCAGACACATAAAGATTATAGGAAATAATTAAAGTCATCATAGTGCCAATTTATAGATTAAGTTAAAGTCAATGCAATTTTATTCATATAGCACCAAATCCCAACAACAGATGCCTCAAGGCACTTGGAGAAAACCCCAAGCAAAAGCGAGAAGGAAAAATGCCCTTTGAACAGGAAGAAACTAGGCTCATCTGCCGCCACCAATTGGGGGTGAGGGGAGGAAGAGAGAATAAAAAGCTTCCTTTGGTTAAGGTGTAGATGTAGTGGGACAAAAAGGCCAGTGAGCCAACCAACTTCATGCCCTAGACCTATATTCTTAATAAGATGTAAATTGTAATACACTGAGTAAAATGATACTGGCAAACAAACCGGTCTGGGGTTTTTGTTTTTTTTTTGTCTTGATGCATACTGAATTATCCAGGTAAGGAAATCCCAGAAAGTTGATTCTGTTCATCTGGATGTAGAGTTTTCAGTGGAAGAAACATTTCGTTCTTTCAGAGTATTAATGTAAACCAGCTTCTGCCAGCAGTTTTCATCGTATTCAATAGTCATTCCACATCTCTGAGAATGTTGGTTCTATGACTTTTCTGAGCAGTTTGAGTAATTTAAACCAAATCTCAGAAAAGTTAGCATTTCAGTGCCATTTAAGCTTTTATTGATACAGTTCGTAAATCACTGCTTTAAGCCTTCAAACCACGTTAATAGAAAAGGGTCTTCAGAGAAATATCTGTGCCTTATATCTGAATGCAATCAGCCGCAGTGGACAATATTTGACAGAATCTGACTGTAGCTGCCTGTGTTCGACTCCCATCAGGCCAGCCGTCCTTGCTGTGCTGCTTGTTATTATTTGGCGTTCTGCCTAAATGCCTTCACTACCTCAGACAAACCGTGAAACGCTGTGCTGCTCTGAACGCCTCCTCAGTTTTTACCGCCACTGTAAAGATGTGACTGCAGCAACAAACAGCACGCCGCAAATCATCCAGACAGCCACTAAACATGGATACCAAGCCTCTGCCTCTGCTTGGGTGTGTGTCAGAGGGTGCATTATGCCTCCTGACAAGGGTAATAAGATTGCAGAGTTGCTGCTGTGCGAAAACTTTTCAAAGATACAGGAGAGCATGGATTCTCTATAAGTGGTTTTAAACTTTGAAGAGGGAAATCTAGCAGTATGACTGCTATGAAACAAATGTACAGATTCACTGGATTAGAGGTAAAGTACATTAAACTAGTGTTTAACCTGTAGGCAAAAATTACTGAAAAGCTGGCTTATAAACTGCTAGTTCCAAAGTTACTAAGGAAAAAATTCTTTTGCCCAATCAGAGAACAGCACTCAGTCAGGTGGTTCCAATACTCACAGTCAAGGTGACTCTGTCTGATCCCCTCCACATCTTCAGCATGAATAAACTGGTAGCACCTCTTCCCCACAATATCCACTGGAGTCAGGTCCATGTAGTCACTGATTCTGAAACAAAGAGTACATGTTCCGAAGTGGTAAATGGTAAATGGACTGGCTCTTCTTTAGCACTTTTCCAGTCTACTTGAGCACTCGAGCATTCACATTCAGAGAGCAACTTAAGGTTCAGGATACTTTGGCCTTGCAGACTGGAGCAGCCAGGAATCGGACCAATAACCTTCCAGTTAGTAGATCATCTGCTATACCTCCTGATCTACAGCCACCCCTAGTGGAAGCTCAACTGTATGTGTAATACACAAATACATGTCTAAAAGGCCCCATGATTTTGAATTTTTTTTAATTTCACTTAAATGAAGCTTCACAGGTTTCACTTCTTTGAAAGTTATAAACTTTTTGGTCATCATTTGTTTTTTACACCACTTTCAAGAAAACACCACAACCACACGCTGGTTATGTTATTCAGTTGCATTCGTTTAGCTTTTTCTGTTTAACATTTTCCAAAATGTTGTGTTTTCTGACATCTCACTTTGGTTTCTGAACTGTTGTTAAGATTTCTGAAGTGCTGCTGAGTTTTCGAGATTTCTTCATGCTTTACAGAATGTTGTTGTCTTTTCAATTTTGTTGATATGTTTCTGAAATGTTCTAAAATGGCACCTCGGGGCCACCGTATCTATTTGCCAGCAGTCAGCAAAAATTGAAGAAAGAATCTAATTCTGATAATCAATAACAAAGATTATATTTGCTCATTTATAAGTGGAATTGCTGATGAAAAAATATCCACTTCCCCATGTTCTGTTCTGTTGCTTTGCTTTGGATGATAATCTTGCATCCATATCCCACCACAATAAGCTGCATGGAAGTGGAAATGTTGTGAAACTTTGAAATACATAGCTTGTCACACTGAGACAATTTTCTTTCTGCAGTTCTGGTATTCGATGATTATAAAGTCTGATTCAGGGGAGGCAAAAAAAGCTAATAAACCCAACAACAGAGACTGAAGCTGTCTGTCTATTGTACAGGTAACACATGTGAGCTTTAAAAAGCTTTAATTTGAACAAATTTGCCACAGGATAGACAGAACAATTTCCCCAGTTTCATTGTGACAGCGAGTGGGCGGTGGGAGGACTAATGTCTGGCAGGCAGATAACAGCACACTCTGTTCTTTAGAAAAACCCATCCTCCCATTTTCTCATTCTCTTAGAAACTCAGCCTCAAAATGGGGCTGTAATGGGAGCGACACTTGCCTGTTCACCACAGAGACGCTTTCTGTCGCTGCGCACTGAATATCATCATCTGCCTCGCATTGTGTCCCTTTTTCCACCCACCAATAAAGCAATCTGCCTACTATCATTTTCCCCTCCTCTCTTTCTATAATAAAACATGAAGGTTTTTTTTTTTTTGCCTGATATGAATCTCCTTGGTTGGCCGGTTAACTCCTGCATGAGATCCTGATACCTATCTGCTTTATCTGGACAGAGCAAAGGAGATAGATCCATCAGAGACATATTTCACTGTTAAACCGGGGAGGATTGGGTCAGGTTTCTCATGAATAAGATGCTCTGACAGGGAAGGCAACTTTTCTTCTTGAACAGCAGGTGTGAAAGATGAATGCAGAAGTAGTCGGTAGTCAGTTTTTTTTGGTATAATTTCTTGTGATATTTAGTCACAATATAAGTGGAGCACTCTAAAATGTCCAATCAAAATAAACTAAGATGAACAGATAATTTTGTAGATAAAAAACTCTTTTAAAAATGTCCTTAAACATATCATTTACTCAGCAATACTAACATTTGTTCATATGTATCAGCCTAAATATTATGTACACAATGTGTGTGTAATATAAGGTGATATAAGTCAGTACATCATTAACTGATCATCAGCCTCTGTGACTGCCTCTATAAAAGCAGACATTTTGGTAGTTTGCTCATCAGGAGCATTCAGGTATGTGTTAACACAATGTCAAGGAGGAAAGACATCTATAATTATCTTAAAGAAACAATTGCTGCCTATCAATCTGGGAAATTTTAGGGCCATTCCAAGCAATTTGAAGTTGTATTAAAAGAAAGATAATCGACAAGTGAAAAACATTTAAGACAGGTGCCGATCTTCTCAGGAGTGGACGTCTCACCAAATTCACCCCAAGGTCAGACTGTGTAAAATACCTAAGAGCAAAGTTGAGCGGAAATTGGAATAAGAAATTTGTGTCATATTGACAGAGAATGTTTTTAGTGTCATTCACTTACACTCAAGTTTAAACACTGGCAACTTTCAGTGCTACCCCTCAACCTTCTTATCGGAATCACAAGATTTTCAGAAAACTTGCCCAAAACAGTAAGCAAGTTCTAAACTTTGACTTGAAACAAATGAAACTGTTTCCAGTCACTCAGTAGACAGTGTTAAAGACAGCTAGTGTTTACTTCTGCAGCACATTCAGCAATAAATACAGCTGAGATTTAAACTGGGTTATTGGGCATGTTATTAATTAATTTATTAATTTTTTAGTAATTTCTTTTTGTCCAATAAATCATGATAGTGTAATATGTCATTTGCTGTTCATGTCACATTTCTTGAAGTGTTACTAAGACATGGTAGGGACTAGATATTATTATAAAAACATGTCTTCTCAAAAGGTTTTCATTCATTTGTGTGATCTATAAACTATATGTAACCCATAATAAGTTAATCAATGTATTAAATATAAACTAAAAAGCATTTTATACAATAAGACTAACAAAATTAAGAACGAAAATTATAGCTAAAGACCTATATGTTGTTTTTTTGTTGCGTTTTTTTCATAAAAACCATTGTGCAATCTTTTTCAACAGATGACAAAAACAAAACAAAAAAACTCTGTTTTTCTGCTCTACCTGTTCTCACAGTAGACAATCTTTAGGTCCATGTTGACTCGGGTCACGAACATTTGGCAGTCGATGCGAACCTCGTTGATTGTTGGCGGCGGGAGAGCGTGAGCCACCGCCACCATCCCCATGATCTGATTGGGCACTGAGCGGCTGTGCGTCAGAGCCATCCTGATCCGCAGGCGCCCTGTGACGTGGATCACCTGAAGGGGAAAAAACAAGTAAAGGAAAGTCAGAGAACTTTTTCATATGAAAACAAGCATTCACCTACATTTCTTTCTTTTTATTGAGAATCAGGATGTATGATAATGCAACTTTTGGCCTCGAAGAAGCTAAAGAAAGACATCAGCTCAGACTTTGTATAGATGATAACTATGAAGCACTAATAACCTGTATGCTGGTCAGCTCAAACCTGATGTCCAATTTAGAGGTGGACAAAAATTATACCAGTGTCATTATGTGTATGTAAGTGCAAATGTCTGTACTAATATATGAATATGTTTATCTGCTTGTCTGGAACAGGTTTCACTTATAAATGAGACACCGAGTCTCAATGGGACTACCTATATAAATAAAGGCTAAATAAAATTTAAAAATTACATATGTGAATATCTGTTTTGTATCGTAGTCTCTACTAAAATACAAATGTGCTCTATTCTCATTGGGTGGCTGTAGCTCAGGAGGTAAAGCACTTCCTCTACAAAGTGGAAGGCCGGCTCTTCAATCACCTACTCCTCTTGTCTGCGTGTCGAAGCATCCTTTAGCAAGATACTGAACTCCGAGTTCCCCTCAAGCTATCTATTGGAGTGTGTGAAGTTAAAATGTGCTTGTTTAAATGTGTGTAAATGGATAAGAAAGTGCTTTGAGTGCTCAAATAGACTAGAAAAGTACTATATAAGTACCAGTCTGTTTAGGTCTCCCAATTATTATGCTAGTAAACTTTATGTAAATCTTTATGAGGATACTAGCACTTCTTACTTATCTTCATCTGTCATCAAAAATAAATGCCCAAATGCCCAACATCCAAACTTACCAAAAACTCTCAAACAAGGTTGAGCTATCAAAGAACCATTTCCATGTGTGTCCTCCAAAGTAAGGACCACATAAAATATGTGTCCTGTGGTTATGTGTCCCAGCTCATAAACAAAAACACAAACTGATCCACACAAAAACTTGTTGTTTCACACAAAAGCTGAAAAAGCAAAGTAAACATACTTCCTGTGCTATATTTTTGATAATGTTAGTGTTTGAATTGAGTCTCTATTCCATTCATGGTTCAGACAATGTATTAATGAAATCTGTAAGTTCTTTTAGTGATTTTGTTTTGTCTTTGACAGCTTTTCCTCTGTCTTTCCTCTGCTTTCTGCCATCATTCCTGAGGAGAATTGAATGTATTAGTCAGGGATAAACCACGAGTGACCCCACATACACACACATTCACGCACAAACAAGGCAGCCCAAAGAATCCCCTTTAATCCGGCTTCTCGATCTGTGAATAGTGAGACGGTCGCAGAGCTTAGAGTCCTGATGTTACACCTATACATGCATATTTTCTTTATGCAGAAAAATCACAAACCTAAGCATGGGAACAAGATCAAACCAAGGTTACTGTAACTGCAAAAGCGGAAGAAAAACAGACAAGTCCTTCACTGTAATAGACAGCCAAAGTTCTAATGTCACTTTCATCTAACATTTTTTTCCACATAAATTTTTAGTCTCAGAAGTGCGAACTGAAAGCCCAGTTCTGTTAAGTTCACTTCATTCAGATCAGATGACAAGGGCAGTGGACTTTTTAGCCATATTATTTAACACAATGTAGGAGAGTGAAATAATGCCACAGGAATCAAGAAAAGTGTACTGAAACTGATTTTCAAGAATTGTTGTGAAGAGCTGTAGTAACTACAGACAGATAAAGTTGATGAAGCTAGGTTTAGAAGAGAGTTGACAATTACTACCAGTATGGCTTCATGTTGATAAAAGAGCAGTACAAATGCGATGCTTGCTTTGAGAGTGTTGATGGAGAAGTATGGACGAGGTTAGAAGGAGTTCAGTTCAATTCAATTTTATTTATACAGTGCCCAAATCACAACAACATTCGCCTCAAGGCGCTTTAAATTGTAAGGTAGACCCTACAATAATACATACAGAGAAAAACCCAACAATCATATGACTCCCTATGAGCAAGCACTTTGGCGACAGTGGGAAAGAAAAACTCCCTTTTAACAGGAAGAAACCTCCAGCAGAACCAGGCTCAGGGAGGGTGTCTGGCACGACCGGTTGGGGTGAGAGAAGGAAAACAGGACAAAAGACATGCTGTGGAAGTTTCTTTGTGGATTTAGAGACACCTGATAGGGTTCCAAGACAGGAAGTGTGGTACTGCAAGTCAAGAGTGGCACAGAAGTATTTGAGGATGGTACAGGGCATGTATGAAGGCAGAGAGATAACAGGAATCTGTTCTAAGCCTGTTCTTGTTTGCAGTGGTGATAGATGGGAGTCTTCATGGACTATTGTCTATGCAGATGACTTTGTGATATGAGTCAGAGTAGACAGTAAGGGGAAGAAAGCTTGGAGAGGTAAAGGTATACTCTGGAGAGAAGACGAATGAAAGTCAGTAGAAGCAAGACAGAATACACATGTGAATGAGAGGGAGACAGGTTTAAGAGTGATGATGCAAAGAGCAGAAGTCATGAAGAAGATTTATGGATGGAGTAAACGGAGGACATGCAGAGCATTGCTGTCTTAGAGAGGATGCTAGGGTGAGATGCAGATGCAGGAAGATGACCTGTAAAGGCAGCAGCTGACAGACAAACATACACAATGGCATGAAAAGTGTTTCCCCCCTTCCTGAGTTTCTATTTTTTTATATGTTTATCAAAGTTCAATGTTTCAAATCACCAAATAAATGTAAATATTAGACAAAGATACCACAAGTAAACAAAAAATGCAGTTTCTTAATGAAGGTGTTTATTATTAAGGGGGGAAAGAAAAAAAATCCAAACCTAAATGGCCTTGTAAAAAACCTAAATGGCCCCCAGAAAAAGTAGACCAAAAGACAGACAGCATATCGCGATCCAAGGAAATTCAGGACCAAATTATAATAAAATAAGAAGCTGAGATTCTCAATCTGGAAAAGGTTATAAGGCCATTTCTAAAGCTGTGGGACTCCAGCAAACCACAGTGAAAGTCAAACGGTAATAACATGGAACCGTGGTGAACAAAATTAACCCAAGTTCAATGACGACTCATCCAAGAGGTCACAAAAGACCCCAGAACAACATCCCAAGAACTGCAGGCCTCACTTGCCTCATTTAAGGTTCATGACCCCACCATAAGAAAGAAACTGGGCAAAATGGCATTCATGGCGAAGTTCCAAGACTGCTTACTGCTAAGCAAAAGGAACATAAAGGCTCATCTCACGTTTGCATAAAAACATCTTAATGATCCCCAAGACCTTTGGGAAAAGAGTCTATGGACAGACGAGATAAGAGTTGAACTTTTTGGAAGGTGTGTGTCCCGTTACATCTGTCATAGAACTAACAGAACATTTCTGAAAAGGAACATCATGTCAACAGTAAAATATGGTGGTGCTATTGTGATGGTCTGGGGCTGTTTTGCTGCCTCAGGACCTGGAAGACTTGCTGTGGTAAGTGGAACCCTGAATTCTGCCGTCTACCAAAACATCCTGAAGGAGAATGTCCGGCGATCTGTTCGTGACCTCAAACTGAAGTGCACTTGGGTTCAAACTGAAGACTTTGGAGTGGCCTAGTCAAAGTCCTAAACTGAATCCGATTGAGATGCTGTGGCATGACCTTAAAAAGGTGGTTCATGCTTGACAACCCTCCACAGCAATGTAAAAGACTTATTGGTTTAGGGAGCAATTCCATTTTTTTTGCACATGGCCATGTAGGTTTAGGTTTTTTTACCCTAATAATAAACACTTTAGAAACTGCATTTTGTGTTTACTTGTGTTATCTTTGTCTAATATTTAAATTTGTTTAATGATCTGAAACATTTAAGTGTGACAAACAAAAAATAGGAGGCATGATGAAGGCAAACACTTTTCAAACTACTGTATATAGAAAAGGAGACACATAAGCATGCAAAGTACCTATTTTTTCATTACATTATAAATTTCCACCTGAATCACAGATTAAAAACAGTAATGAGTTGATTTGTCCTCAAGCAGATGAAGAGAGATGATCATACGCATGTTAGAAAATCCAGTCTTTCAAAAATTTAGCAGCAGCTCCATAATTTGTTAGATGGTTTTTGTAATTTTGCCTGGGTGCACACAGTTTAAATCAAATAATTAATATGTGATTGAAGTTTAGACTTTCAGCTTCAACACAAGAGGTTTTTATGAAAAACTTCATAGTGACTTTTTCCCCTTCTCCACAGTTCCAGTTTTAGAATTCAACTTATTTTTGCGATACATTGTTCTGACCTTATATCCTGAGGACTTGATGTGCACGCCTCTCTTTGTGAGTGTAGATTTCATCCGGATGAAGAAGGAACGTTCCAGGGAGTTATCAGGAGCCAGAAGACTGGGACTGCTGGATTCGACTGCGACAAAAACAGACAATACAAAAACTGAGTCTGATAAATGTTTTTTTTTTTCTGAGTGTATTATGCAAAATAAACTGAATGAAAAAAAAAATCACACAATGCTCTATAAGATTAATTTAGTTCTATATTCCAAATGTCAAACAAAACACTTAAAATGTAACAGGTAAGTTGAAGTAGTTTTAAAGAAGCCTTTTTGTTTGGTATTTTTAAAAAGTCATCATACAAGGATATGATTTACAACTTGAATAAATGCTTCCAGTAAGGTTATGCCATCAACTGCAAGTTTTAAGTCTTCTTGCTTCCTTGTAAGTCTTTACTGTATGGGCATGTATAACAACCACTAAGGTAATTAAAGTCAACAAAAACTAAAAACTAAACCTACATGTGCAAAAACATTTTAGTTCAGTAAAACAAAATAAATACAGAAAAACAGACTTTTCATAAAAAATATATTTATATATACACACACATGCAATTTAATTAACTGTATGTACATTTTTGAATAATTTCAAGTAAGAAATCCCAATATAGAACACTTAATTATGCAAGTTATTAATCAGACTGAACTTAAATAACCTAAAGTCCAGGTGGAATGAAACTGAAAACAGTGCATAGCAACATTAATAAAAAAAAAAGATTAGTTTACTTTATGATGGTTCACCAAAAGTGTACAGCGCAGAAAACTGTAATGGGCTCAAACACAAGTGAAGCATTTATTAATGGGTGTAAAACAAATAAACACATTCATACTGTCAGTTCAGCCAGTCAGCCAATCACAGCTGCTGTCAACCCATCAATCAAATCAAAGCAGCTCATGACACTCAAACGGGGAAATGTCAAAACACATCAGAAGAGGACAACGCAGCGATTAGATGCAAAGTAAAGGGTTAAGGTTAACAGCTTGAAAACTACAATCTTCTGATATTAGAACTATTAAAATAAGCCTCAAGTAATTGTTGAAAGACTGAAATTTGATGCTTCCTTTAGCAAAGTTAACACAATTGCTCAGACGACTCCTAACTGATAGGTTAACAGCCTGTGGCAGCCTGGCCCTTCAGAACATGAAATCCTCACACAAGAAGTCAATTTTTCAAAGTTCAGCCAGTGAGCTTACATCAAATCAGGAGGTAGCAATGCTTCATTTGTCAGCAGCTGTCAGCTTTCAGAAATCAGCTGCATATTCATAACTTCTCCGTCCATCAGAGGAAGCGATGTGAGGAGAGACAGCCAGGAAATGTTCCCTTACACTTAAACATGATGACTAACAGTGTTCAGTACGAACACAATCCAGGTTGCTTAAGTGTACAAAATGTCAAAATTCACTTGGAATTAAGCATGGTAATATGGGAGTTTTATTGTTGCAGCATTATTCCCAGATGTGTCTGGAGTGCTGTACTTGTGAATGTGTAACAGTGTATTCAGATTTTCAAGAGTTGAAGCTGGTTAAGGTTACAGAAAGGTTGTGATCATGTAAGTTCAATCAGACTCACCAAATTATTTTTCTTTGAACTAATCCACAGACTTTGGAGTCAAAACCTGTGTAGAATTTCCATGTAGCCCCAACCACCTCCTTCTGACTCATACACAGTTTGTGAATGCATTATTTCATTCACTGAAAAACACAACACTGTGCATCTCTGTGTAACTCAGTCAGGGATTATGTTGCTCCTAAACACAGTAACAATTTTAAAAAAGAGTGGGAAAGTCATGTGCAATTTTTTTGCCCCATCCTCCATCAGAAATTCTCAAAGAGCAGCACAGGGTACGATTAATCATCACAATCAAATTGCGATCGTTCACTTGGAAGAAGAGACTCAAATGGGAAGACAAGCTAAAGTCACAAAATCCAAATTTGATTCAAACACAAGCGGTCAGTCAGAGAAAGTAAACAAGTGAAAGAAGGGGCTGACAAAGGGCAAAAAAACAAAACACAGACTGATAGATGAGAAACGTAAAACAAGAAAAAGAAAAGAAAAAATACAACAGGAAGTGAACCAAAACTCAAAACTATAGCACACATCCTTTAGACGTGTAAGATAAGATAACTCTTGTGCTGACTAATTTCCTACAGCTTTTATCAAATTAAAAAAAGCTAATCCAAGTCCATATTTTATTCCAATAACCCAGTATTCCAAACATACTGGGTTATTTGTTTTCTATTTGCTTGTGAACATTTAAGGTAATGTGAAAGCACAATTTAACCACAGACAGCGATCAACATGTTATCCTGCAGCTTACATCCACCAACACCGCTTCCTGTCAACTTCAGCACGACGCAGAACCGGAACATTTCCTTCCAACATGTAAATCCTTTTATGATGTCTCAACACAGTTGTTCAGGTTGGTGAGCACTAAAAGGCTGCTTGCTTTTCCCTCTGTTGCAGGTCTTTATTTTTCTTTGTTTCAGGAGGCAACTCCCCTAACACACACACACACACACGCACAACCATGCACGCTTATGCATGCACGCAGTCAGGTCTCTGGTGGATGTGGCAGTTTGATCAGCACTGATACGTGTTGACAACGTCTAATCTGAAAAAATTGAAAGAAATGAATTAATATGCAAATTCATCCTTTATAATATAAACGTCCTTGAAGAGAGGAAGACAGGAGGGAGGGGGGGGGGGGGTGAATGAGAGAAAAAGGGAGTGAGGGAAAGCATGGGGGTGGAAAGACTGGAGAAAATAAAGGAGGAAGTAAGGGAAAAATAAGAGAAATACAAATTTGAATGTGAAACAGGTAGACAGAAAGAAAAGAGGACATTTAAGAAAAACCTTGATAGAAAAAGGAAAGAAGAGGAAGCATGGAATAAAAATACTGACAACCACTTATGCTACCCATCAGAAGATTTTCAAAAAACGTGACCTTGACCTTCAGGTCAAAATCACTGACATTCAAACTCATCTGAGTAGATACAACAATGGTATTAACTTGACTCTCCTACATCACTTCATTCTTGAGTTATCACATTCACAAACATAGGTGTGCACACTGCTCACTTGATCCAGAGATGAAAATGAAAAAGAAAAACAAACAATTCTAAACAAGTGGAGCAAAAGCAAAAGATGTGGGGAGAGCAGGAGATGGAAGGGGAGGAAGGAAGAGAAAAGAAAGAGAAAAGAGGCAGAGGGAGGAAAAAGAAATGAAATGAAGTGAAGGCGATGAGACTTGGGTAAAGGGAAGGTTTAGAAAAGAAGTGGGAGAAAGAATGAAGTAAGAACAAAGTGAAATGTAACAGGAATGGAAAAAGGACAAAGTGAAAAATAGGCAGGGATATCTGAGGAAACAAAAGGGGGAAAAAAAGAGGAAGGAGGAAAAGGAGAAGAAGAAGAAGGAGGGAAAGGAAAGGACATGAAGCTTCCCAGGAGGAGCTACAAATCTTCATCTCCACCCCCTCCCTCTTCTTCTCTTCCATCCCACCACCAGTCGCTCCTAAAGGAAAACAGCAGCCGATCTGACGGAGAATAATGATGATGGAGGGAGAGAGGGAATGGAAGAGAGAGAGGACAGACAAATGACAGGGGAGCTGGACCCCCCCACTCCCCCCCACCCCCTTTCTGTCTTTGTTATTCTCTTTGAATTAATGGGATTAGTTTCTGCATGCATACACACACTCACTCACTTGAGATATCACATTCACTGTCATACACACCTCTTTTCATTTTGACACACACACACACACACACACACACACACACACACACACACACACACACACACACACACAGGTTGTGTGCTTGTTTGCAATTAAACAATTTCTGCATGAATGAAGTGAAGGAAGAACTGAAACAGCAAGAGGAGGAAGAAAGGCGAGGAGAGAGAAGAGAAAAGGGATCCACGTGACGAAGAACAGGAAGACGACTGGAGTAGAAAGAAAAAGATAAAAAGAACAAGAAGACAGAAGGAGGAGCAGTGGGTCTAAGAGAGAAAAAAAGAGTCAAAGGAGAGGAGGAGGGTGGTGAAGAGATGAAGAATCGTAGAGATGCATCAAGAAAGAGCAGGGAACAAAGGGGCTGTGAGCAGAAGCAACAGAAATTATAAAAAAGCAAAAAACAGAAGGAGAGTTTAAGAGTCAAAATAGAGAAATAATAGCAAAAAAATAATGAGAAAAAAGAGCATAGGAAATGGGAGCATGGGTATGAAAAAAATGAGGATGACAGAAAAAAGAAGGAAAACTTGAAAATTAACACAAAAAAGAAACAGCGTGGAGGAAAAGAAAAGTTTAGGCATAAAGCAAGGAAAAAGTAGGGGAAGTGTGAGCAAGAAAATATAAACAGATGGAAAGGAAATGGAGGAGGAATAAGAGGAGAAGGAAATTAAGGAAAATGGTGTAAAAGAGGAAAGAGGAAGTCAAGAGAGAATAAGTTGTACAGCAATGGAAGGTACAAAGAGGATGGACAGTGTAGGGAGCAACAACAGGAGAAGAAGACGAGATGGAAAAGGAGGAAGCTGTGAGAGTAGAGAACTGGGAGAAAAGAATAACAGGATGAAAAGAGGAAGAGATGATCTGGAGGAGGAGGAAGAGGAGGAGGGGTAAGTTCTGTTGTAAATGAAGTGAAAGGAAGAGGAGGAGTGGAGGGAATAAGAACAAGTAAAAGATTACAGGAAAGAAGAGGAGGAAGAGTGGAGGGAGTCTGAAAGAACGCAGAGAGGGGAAAAAAGACAAACAGAATAAAAAGAAGAGAGAAGAGGAGGAGGAGCAGGATCGTGTGGGGATTCAGAGGTGTTTTCTCATTCTGCTCATTCGGCGTGCGTAGCCATGGCGTCTTCGGGGACGACGCTCCTACAAGACAAAGATTAGCGCTACAAAGGCAGCAGGTGGCTACCGGCTCTGCCGCCGCCCGACTCTGGGACCTAATTATCTACGGCACTGAAACTTTCCCTCGTTTGAAGGACAAATGATTAATTAAAAAGAACAACTCACCTACGCCTGTGATCTGTGGACAATACCCAGAGTGCTGAGGGTTTCTTTCCACCAGTGTGTGTGTGTGTGTGTGTGTGTGTGTGTGTGTGCGCGCAATTGCCGGGAAGTCTCAGTGGGACAGGGTATCATTGTCAGACACTCTAATAACGTTGCCTGGTTCAGGGAGCCCGTTGTGTCCGACTGATAACTAGCTAACGTGACAGAGGAGCGTGGGGCGAGACAAAGCAAGCTACAGCAAGGTCACTGCAACCTCCACCAGCTGCCGCTGCAGCCACAGCAAAGCGCCGCTACGACAAACTAAAGGAAGAGTGAGGAAAACACACTAATTTAACAAGAGGCGTGTAATACAGCAGATAAGGCAGACACATGTAGCACATTAATGAGTCATTTAGCAACTTTAAGTGGCTGAAAAGAGAAGCTCACAACAAATTAATCAGACTGACAGGGAAGCAGAAGTGTGCTTAAAAGACATCTCAAAGGCTCTGATGTTTCCAGCGTTGAGAAAACAAAATGGCAGAAAGAAAAAGTGGATCAGGCCAGAGGTGATTGATACTTTCAATTTGAGATACTAGGAAGAGTTAGGGAATGATCATAGGGAAGTTCTATGAGAAATACATACATACAGTATTGAAAATCAGCTTAGAAAACACTGGACAGAACTTTTAGTGTCCTGTGTACTGTAACAGAAGAGGTGCAACATGTTAAGTTGTAAAAAGCTTCTACTGGTACTGGTACTGTAACTGATTCTGCGTGACTAATGATGAGCCATAAGCTGATGAGTCATATCTTGAAGTAATGGGTAAGATTTGTGAGGATGATGAAAGACTTGCATCAAAACAGCAAGACAGTGGTGAGGTGACAGACGGGTTCAAGGTGGGGGTGGGATAGTCTCTGAGCCCCCTCTTGTTTCCAGTGGTGATGGAGGAGTTGACAAATGAGGTCAGGAAAGAGTGTCAGCGGACCATGATGCTCACAGGGACACTGTGATCTGTATTGAGAGTAAGGAGCAGGTGGAAGAGAGCCTGGAGGTGGAGGTATGCTCTGGGGAGAAGAGGAATGAAAGTCAGTAGAAGCAAAATAGCTGAGGTCAGCTATCCAAAGCAACAGACAGAGCGTGAGAGAAGTAAGGAAGAAGAGAGTGTAGGCAAAGTGGAAGTGGTTGGAGACAAGTGTTAGGGGTGATTTGTGAGTAAAGAGACCTGCTATAATGTAGGGTTGTGTTGGCAATTATGAAAAGGCAGGAGAGGTGACAGGTTGTAAGAGTTTCATTAGGAGTGACCAGAATTGACAAAGTTAGAGAGGAAAGGCTGAAGTGATCTGCAGACCACAGAAAGACCACAGAGGAGATTCATGGATGTCATGAAGGAGGACATGCAGACGGTCGGTGGGACAGACAAGGATGGCAGGGATCGGGTGAGATGTAGGCAGATGATTCCCTGTGGCGAATCCTAAACGGAGCAGCCGAAAGAGGTACATCTCTTCATCATTGTTATAAAAAATACATTATTTACTTATCTAAGATACTGTGGGCTTGCTTCGATTCATACACATAGAAATGGATGTGTGTGCCACTTCCCACACTGAAGCCATAAATGCAATCTAATTCTCTGGGAAACACTGAACCACAATGCAGAGCAGACCCATGGGAGATCAGACAGGCAACCATGAAGGATGTGCCGCAGAGCACTTTCTTCCGAACACAGTATATACATATATAAGAGCAGGAATAATCTAAATATGGGGTCTCACACACAGAGACACACACACACACACACACACACACACACACACACACACGGAAAGCACAAGTGAGCTAGGTATTCATCACAGGGAGAGACTATTGTCAAAGAAAAGTTTAATTGTGTAAACACTCTGTAACTGTCCTGTCATATTCCTGCCTCTCCGGCTCACTATCACCTCCATGGCTGTAATTGAATTGCTAGTGTCAGGAGGGAGAGGAGGGGAGGAAGAGGTGGAGGAGGGAAAGGCAGGAGGCGAGACTCGCCTTATGAATAGAATGTGTTTTCTATCAGGCAGGATTTGACAAATTGTGTCAGGAAGAAAAGTCCAAGCGATAACAGTTTGGTATATGAAAGTGGAGGAGGTGCTACAGGGGAATGAGGAACAGGCAGCGAAAGGGCGAAGAAGGGGGATGAGGAAGGAAAGAAGGAAGGAAGGAAAGAAGCAGGGGCAGAAATAGGAAGTGATTTTTTAAAAATGTGGAGGAAGAGAAGAGCGGAGATACTGGTTGGAAAAAGAAGATAGGAAAAGAGGGCTTAAGAAATCAGAGGGGAGAGGTTTGAAAGAAGACAAGTATGGGGACTGAAGACGAGGAGGAGGTGGGAGAGATAAAGAAGCAAGCAGAAAAAAGAGGAGATAGAGGAGGTAAAGGCAGAGGACAAAAAGAAATGAAGGGAGGAAGAGGAAAGGAGATGATGAAGACTACGATGTTGGGAGTAAAGACGGAGAGGAAAAAGAGGACGAGACAACAGTGGAAAGGAGAAGAAAGAGGAGGAAAATGAGTGAGAGTGGAAGATAGGAACTGTACTGTCTGTGCTGAGGAAGGAAAATGATTTGAAGAACAAGGTAGAGACGAAATTGAGGAAGAGGAAGCAATGAAGAAGGATAGTTGAGATTAAGTCAGATTCCTGTACAGTTTTTTACAAAGCTTTAAAAGTACAAAGTTTGTGTGTTCGTGTGTGTAACAGTAGATTTCCTCAAAGCCTTTCCCACATTGTTTAAAGCCTGGGAACCAAAGTTTTTTTCATATATAATCTGTAACACACCTCCACTTCTCCTCCTCCTCCTCTTCCTCACCTCACTTTCTCCATTTCCTTTCCTTTTCTCCCCCAGTGCATCCTCCCCACATTTCCTCTCCTTTTTCACTACAGTGATAAAAAAAGATACTTTTATTTTGACAGTCTTATCAGGACAATGAGCTCAAATCAAACAGTGCTCTAATAGCCTTGAGACACCTCAGTCCTAGCTTTGTCTCTCCTGGTCTCTTTTGACTCCCTGTATTTCCTCCTCTGAGATACCCCTCAACCCCTCGTTTCATCTTCCTCACTCCTCCTCCCTCCCTCCTCTTCTTTCTCAGTGATCTCCCTGTGATAGGACTCTAAGGCTTTTCTAAGCTGTATTTAGCTTTTCCACTTTCTCTTTTGGGAGCTGATCTACCTATGAAAAGACGTGGGGGAAAGGGAAGGCAGAATGGTAGTGAAACAAAGACAAAAAAGAAGATCAACGATTACAGAGCTACAAAAAAGGTCAAAAGTTTGAAGGCAGATCTGTATATTTTGGTTAGGTACCAGTGACAGGAACCCTCATGTGCTGGAGAGAGCAGTGCATTAATGATCAGCGTGTCTGCGTCTCATGTTTTACATAATGACACATTCAAGTGTCCGCATACCATTGTCCACGAAGTATAGAGACAATAGGGTTGAGGAAAGGAGGGAAGACGTGGAGTCTGAGGTGGAGGGTAAATGAAAAGACAATTTGTTTTCCCTGATACGAATGATGAGACTGACAGCTCGTCTTTGTTCTGACTGAGGTCGGAGGTCACAATGACACACGCATACACAACGCAGAGATAATAGGCAATTGTCTGTATCTGCAACCTGCATAATTACTTCCAGAGACAGAGAGAGACGTGACTCCTGCTGGAAAGCCCAAAAGGGAGGAGAAAGACAGAAAACAAGGGCAAAACAAGCCAAAGTCAGGAGACTGCAGAGAGAAAGAGAGCGACAGTTTAGTTCTTGCGTTAGTCCTGAGCCTGCTACTGTGAAGCAGGATTTGGGGCTTAGGGTAACTCCACAATTCAGTCAACTTCAGGTTTAAGCCTGGATTTTGGAAAGGGGGTCACCTGGTTACTGGGTTACATCGGCATAATAATTAATGCTGCACACCTAAGAGGTCAACCCCCACCAAAACACTGCCTACCTGACAAATCAGGTCTCTTTTAAATACATATACATACTCAGAAAATCTTATGGGCCCCCTATGCAGGTAGTGGCAGGGTCAATGTTTTAAAGACCATTTAAAGTTTTTGTCTTTCCTTGACAGACATCAATAAGAAATATAGATTTTTAGGAACAACTTCACTTCATTTTTTTTCTTTCAGAAGCTTTAATGCCACTTCATTGCTCTATGAGCCCTAATATTGCAAAATCATTCATTGTTACAGTTGTGGTCAGAAATTTACAATGATCAGGGGCATGAATGTCATGGTAATTTGGGGCTTTTAATGATTTCTTTGAACTGTTTTTTTAAGCAAGCTTCACATTGCCTTGGACTTGAGAGGGTGCTGATCGAGAAAGAAGCCCCTAATCTAAAACTGACACCTTCAAGTTGAAATTTGCTGCTGCCCATGTGGACAAGCTAAATGCCTTTTAGAGTAAAGTTTTATAGATTGAGCTATTTGGCCACAAGTAAATCAAGTGTATTTTTCTTTTGTGTTGTATTGGCAGAGCATGCATTTTTAATATTGTTCAATCATTTTCATTTAATTGTGGGAAGCCAAAGTCATGTCAATCACTAAAATGAGAATTCAATTAACTGTGCAACCCTATTATGAATTACTGTGTATTTATTTTACAGAACAAACAATTGTAAATGCAGCGACATCTTCCAGTGTCTTAAACCTGTGACGCCTGTGTCATTTATGATCGTACTATTTATATGATGAAACGGGTGTTAGATGATGAGACGCAATCTCTCCAGCATGTTTTGCGGATGCCTCAGGGAGCTCCTCTTGCTACAAGTCATGCCTGACTCACCTCACCTAAGAGGGGTCCAGGAGGCAGATGCCCATATCATCTCAGCTGACTCCTAGCATCTCTACTCAGCCCCTCCAGAATTACTCCAAGGCCGTGCCCAGACAGCCTTCAGAGGAAAGTCATTTCTACTGTTTATATCTCCAGTCTAATTCTTTCAGGCAGTTCCCACAGCTCATGGACATAGGTGTGGGTAGGAACATCGATCGATCTGTAAATCGACACCTCTGCTTTCCTAGTCTCTTCACCACAACAGACCACTCCAGCACTGGCATCAATCTGTCTGTCCCCTCACTCTTGGACAAAACCCCGAGATACTTTAACTCCTCCACTTGGGTAGCAACTCATCTCTTACATAGGGTAGACACTGCACCTTTTTTCAATTCAATTACAGTCACCAAGAAGCACTTTATATTAAGGAAAGATCCTACAGTAATAGAAAAAAACCCCAACAATCACACAGGGGAGAACCATAGCCTCAGACTCTTCTGCTACTCCACTATCCACTGTAGCTGGTTACATGCTGCCAACACCACCTGTTATGTGAAACTTGTTAGAATGGTAAACCTGGGCTTATTTTTATTGAGCCTTTGTGTTGCCGCTTAGCCTGATTAGGGACAATAGTGCAAATGAAGCCAGCAAATAACTAAACTTAAAATCTAAAAATGTATAATATGAGTGAATTCCATACAGTGCTGATTCTGTAGCAGTAGGTTTTGCAGGGTGGAGTTGCTAACCCCACGCCCAACCCTTGTCCTTTCTCATCCAGGCTTGCCAGGATGATCTGATGATCTGAGCCCAGATGATCTGAAAACCGTCGACATCACCTGGGACGAAGCCGAAGCAGTCGCCACTGACCGACGTCAATGGAGATCGTTAACTGCTCGATGCGCCACTTGGTGTAGGAGAAACTAAGTCAGGGGTGGGCAACTCCAGGCCTCGAGGGCTGGTGTCCTACAGGTTTTACATATCACCCTGCATCAACACACCTGAATCAAATGATGAGTTCATTACCAGGCCTCTGGAGAACCTCAAGACATGTTGAGCAGGTCATTTAGTCATTTAAACCAGCTGTGTTGGATCAAGGACACGTCTGTCGTACACCCCTGAACTAAGTGCTAAGTAATGGGGGAATTAGATGAAATGCACAATGCAAGAAGTAGAAGAAGTACAGAGAAATGTCAAAAGATCACGAGTGACAAAGTAAAGCAGAGGTGGGTTAGAACTGTACTTGCATGTGTGCCACACATGCAGATGTGAAGCAGATAAATCCATAGCTTTTGGTCCCAGTCATGCTAAAGAAAAAACAAAACAAGCCAAAAACAAATACAAACAGACACAGCAAATATGAGATTTCCCAACGGGCTCTTCTTCTGACATTTTCAGTGACAACAGCGGTGTCACAAAACAAATACAGTGTCCAGCACCTTATAACACTCCTATCCTGCATTGTTTTTTAGCCAAACATAGCAGGGTGCTGGATCTCTTCTTTTCTTTTTGTAACAACTAAAACCTGAGGAGGAAGAAGCTTAAACCTTGTGAATATGAAGTGTTAGACACACAAGCAGCCCAATAATAAATGGTCTGTTAGTTTTTCTTTTTTCTGCATTACTTAATTAAGGCCAAAATAGAAGAATCAGAATCAGAATCAGAAAGGGTTTTATTGCCAAATGTTGAGCAGGTTTACAACATTAGGAAATTGCTGCGGTACTTAGTGCAAACATAATGTCAGACAACACTTAAATAAACGTTAAATTAAAAGAAGTTAAACTGCTTGTAAGCAATCTACATTCAGAGAGTGGTTCAAGGTTCAAATTTATTTATATAGCATATTTCCAGACAGATGATTATAGCTCAGAGATGGTTATACTGGAATCCTAGTTTTGGACTTTTTAAGTCTTGCCCTGGACAAATACCCCCATATAACAAAGCATCCTTTGTCCCATACATCCACTGCAACTCTTCTGCACATGTCCAAACCATCTCAACCTTGCCGCTCTAACTTTGTCTCCAAAACAACAACCTGAGCTGTCCCTCTGATCTGCTTATTTCTAATCCTGTGCATCCTGGTCACTCCCAGTGAAAACCTTAGCATTTCATCATTTCTGTCATCTGCATATATACAACCGGTCACACTACCAGCTTGTAAACATTCGCTTTCACTCTAGCTTCCCTCTGTCACAAATCACCCATGACGCTCGTCTCTATCCATTCCATACTGTCTGCACTCTCATCTTCACCTCTCTTGTGCACTGTTTTTTGCTTTGGATTGTTAACCTCAGCTAATTGTGCTTGCTGCTTTACTGTTCCACCTGCCTCCCTCTCACTCGCACATGTATTCTGTTGTACTTCTACTGGCTTTCATTCCTCTTCTCTCCAAAGCATACCTCCACCTCTCCAGGCTCTCTTCCAACTGCTCCCTACTCTCACTACAGATCACAGTGTCATCTGCAAACATCATAATTAACAGAGACTCCTGCCTGAACTCATCTGTCAGCCTGGACACCAAAGAACCTTCTTTGCAGTTCCTTGCAAAATCATAGAGCAGATCATAGACAAGTTAAACAATCTACCTTACCCCGAAAAAAAAAAAAAATGCTAGCTTGCCAATGCAGGATGCTTTGGGAAATTTTCTATAGCTAATGATTCCAGATTTCTTTGGCTACCCTAATTATGACTAAAAATGAAAATATGGAATACATGCTGAACACACTGAAAGCATTATAGCTGATCATTAATATATAGGTTTGTTTGGCATTTAGAAGAATTGGAGCCAGCACGCATATGGCGAGAGGTGGCATACACCCTAGGCGGGTTGCCAGTGCATCACTGGTTTTGCTCCTCATAATGTAAATCTTTTGGTTTTAGGTTTATTGGCCACACTGGAATAACGTGCTCTTTTAGGGTTTGACTAGCAACTAACAATATGACTATAAAATTATCAGCATTTGATTAACAACTAACTTCAAATGGACTTGTAACTTCTTATTGCATGTTGCAAATATCTGTCGCTCAAAAATACAATTATAAACACATTTTAATAAATTTAACCAGTGGTCTTTCAAAGTTGCATCACTGCAACTTCCATCACTGTTCAGGACAGTTTTTTCTAAAGAGCCCATTTCCATGTTAAATTAATTCATAACTCAGTCTTCACTTTTCCTCCTCTGTGTCTCTGAGTCCTTCTGTTGTTATTTCTTTTCTTTTAATTTCTATCTCTCTCCTCGTCTCTCTGTTCATGTTTGGCCAGACGAGCGCAGCGTCCCCAGATAAAAGACAACCAAACAAGAAAGGGAAGTACAAAAAACAAACAAAAAAAAAAACAACAACACAAGAAGCAGAACACGATGAGAAGGAAGAAGAAACAGAGAGGACGGGGACAACAGAGCGAGGCGCATGCTTGGTGTAATTGAATCCAGGCGGCAGCAGAGAGAGGGACAGATGGATGAACTGAACAGATTAGCATCCGTAATCAGAGGAAGGCGTGAGGAGGAATAGATGTGGCGGCCGTGTTCACTGAGCTGCTAACTGGTTTTACAAACATGTCTGTGAAGAGTTGCTCTGGCTCCTGATGAACACAAACTATGACTTATTGTCTCTGATCAGATGGAACAGACGTGCACCCGTTGTTTTACATGATTACTACTTCTACTGAGGCTTTGAAGAGGGTCATCGCCTAGCTCTGATAGAGAGAAGAACGTGAACAGATCCGTTGCCGGTCACGGAGTGTTGGCTGTGAAACTTCAAGTTCATCTGTAAGAGACATTTAACAAACAGGAGGAAATGTCTTATTTAGTTTTTTTCAGCCTCGGATGAATCCATATTTGCTGTTCCAGTGTGTATAAATCAAGCACAGTGTGTGCTGCTTATACGTTGTTGGGGGTACCGGAGCAAACTACCCCGAACAGGTAATGGAAGGCCTCTCATTGGCTTCAGGTTTAGGGTATGGTTAGAGTCAGAGTAAGTCTCCGGGAAATAAGAATAGCTCATCTTGCCATCATGCTAATGTGATCTTATGTGAGTACAGACTTGCGACCTTAGAGCCTGTCTTGATTTTCTATAATGTCTCACTTTCTGCTGGGATGTTCGGTTCAAGCTTCATGCCCCACTTTTTAATCTATCTTTGTCACTTGAAATATCAGCTTTTCCTTGCTTCCTTCCCTCTGTCCCATCGTGTTTACACTTGTTAGATACCTTCTTGATTAAGCCTCCAATTTACTCTTTCTGTTGCTTTCCTTTTATTAAACTGGATCCATTTTTGTTTTTTTGTCCCTTTTTAGTTTTCACTAAGTCTATCCATGTCAACCTTCATGCCCATCTTTGACATTCTTTCCTTCCTTCTTTTCTTCTTTCATTCATACCATTGGTAAACTTGCTGTAAAATCCATTTCCACATCCTTCCATAGTCAAATGCTTATCCATTTTTTTCCCTTCCTTTCTTCCTTCCATATGATAAAGTGCTATATAGGGCCTTTCTTTTCTGGTCTATTATTTATTCACTTAAGTTCCTCCAGTTTACCCCATTCGTCCTTCCTGTTTTAAACTGCATCAATTTTTGTTCCTATTTAGTTTTTGCACTCTCTATCCTTGTTTTTTATTATATTTCAGTGACCTGCTAAACATTATTTCTTAATTTCTTCCCCTGCTTGTACTTTCCTTCCTTTAGTTAGTCTTTTCTTATTCCTGTGCTGTAATATTGAAACTTTAACACATCGTCTTCTCTTTGCACCGTCAGGGGGAGACCTCTTCACCATGTGTGACATGTCACTCTCTAAACTTAGTTTGAGCTCACTCACTCTCACACACACACCCTTCATGCCCACAAATTAAAAGTTGAGTGTTGGACCTTGAAGAGTTCCCATGTTATCATTGCTGTGACAGAAAGATAGCAGTGAGGAACGCTTTATTTGCCGTCCGGTGCCGTCCTGTCCTCTGCTGCTGTTATCTGAACAGCTCCGGCTTCCATTGTAAACAGCCCTGTCCTCGTTAAGAAGCCTAATTAGAAAACTCTAATAATAATGGTGTGTGATTGGCCATTGTGTACTCTAAAGATTCCATTTAGAGCGGTGGCGAGCGGGTGGCGGTTTAATAAAACTTAACCAAACGGATAATTTTGCTCTAGTAATAATCCTCTGCTTCTGAAAAGTTCTTTGTTTGCCTCAAGTGGTTTTATTGCTTTGCTTAAAAAAAGACACTGATTTAATTAATCTGGGCACTTTCAGAAAATCCATTGTGACTAATTTTCCCACTGAGTGTGGATTTTAGAGGATCTGCTGTATAGAAATCATTTACCAGGTCTGAAAAACAGAACAGCTTTATGCAAGACTTTGAGACTGAAAAAAATTCTTTTTCTGTTAAGACTGTTGGCAACTCTGCTTGTGAGAGTGAGCTATCCCTCACTAATTAGTTTACTGAAGAAAAATAATCATGTATTAACCTTGATCATTATCTAGAAACAATCAGCTCACCGGCCTAGCTTGTAACGGGTGTAACCTGCCACCGCACAACCTGTGCATTTTCTTTTATATTCTTTAATCATCTTCATAATATATAAGCTTATAATATGTCTTATATATTTTCTTATACTTATTCCATCCACTTACTTTACATATCCATTCACAACAAGGAGCCATGGCCCTGATGTTTCAAATTACAAGTGCCCAGTCTTGCTACCAAATCATAACATATAGAGGTAGTGTGATTGCCCTTAGCACTGTGCAGTCTTGAGCATCAGTTTTTCAATATGCAAGATTAACACGGTGGACGAATATATAGTTTACACTTCGATCGTGGCTCAAGGGTTGGCAGTTCGTCTTGTAATCAGAAGGTTGCCGGTTCGAGCCCCGGCTCGGACATTCTCGGTCGTTGTGTCCTTGGGCAAGACACTTCACCTACTGGTGTTGGCCAGAGGGGCCGATAGCGTGATTTGGCAGCCTCGCTCCTGTCAGTCTGCCCCAGGGCAGCTGTGGCTACAACTGTAGCCACCAGTGTGTGACAGTGAATGAATAGTGGAATTATAAAGTGCTTTGAGGGTCTCGAAAAGCGTTATATAAATGCAATCCATTATTATTATTTTAACCATGATGTTTTCTAAGCCTAACCAAGCAGTTATCCAACTTCAGGTTTCTGCCAATCCAGAAAGAATCACCAAGAAATCTAACAAGCATGGACCGGAAAAACACGAACCAAGAACTTTCTTGGGAAGCCACTGCCGCATAACCAAAGTGAAATCAAATAGCAAGTTTAACAAAGTGAAAGCTAAAAATCAAAGATCCACACATTGGACACAGGCTGCAGTGTCCTGGTCCTTATACAAACTTTTCTTACACTTGCCATAAAAAATTGCAATAGCTAATACATTGCAATACAGGAGGACTGAAGTCCCTCCTAGTGGTCAGTGAGTGAGATATTACGAAATAAAGCTGGTAATAAAAAGATAAAACCAACACTGAGGTAGAGAAAACAGCCAAACACACAACTGACGAAAGAAAGTGTGCGGGTTTGCTTTGCTAGGAGCACGTATGAATATGACCACAAATCAAAATGATCACATACTCAGCTCAGAAAAATCAGGAGGGAAAGGTGGATTATATTTTGAAAAGTTCATTTTCATTTGTGCTCATACAAAGAACATCCAACTGAGGTGGATTTGGGAGAATTTCTTTTTTCTTTCAGTGACTGGAGTCTGAATCCATATAAATCATCACACCTCAAAATGCTTGGACAACATTACCAAAGCAAGCTGCTAAGAAAAACCCATCCATCCATCCATTCGCTTCCGCTTATCCTTTTCAGGGTCGCTGGAGCCTATCCCAGCTGTCATAGGGCGAGAGGCGGGGTACACCCTGGACAGGTCGCCAGTCTGTCACAGGGCCAACACACAGGGACAGACAACCATTCACACTCACACCTAGTGACAATTTCGATTATCCAATTAACCTATCCCCACAAGCTGCATGTCTTTGGACAGTGGGAGGAAGCCGGAGTACCCGGAGGGAACCCACGCAAACACGGGGAGAACATGCAAACTCCACACAGAAAGACCCTGGCCTGATGGTGGAATTGAACTCAGGACCTTCTTGCTGTGCGGCAACAGTGCTAACCACCGTGCCACCGTGCTGCCTCAAGAAGAAAGAAGAAAAACCCTGAAACTTTTATTTGCTACCTAGCTATAGTGCTCTATATGATGCACAGCACATTAGAAATTTCTTACATACAGTTGGCATCAAGCTCTTTTTAAAGGCCTTTGAGGAAAACAAAAATATTTGAGAAAATGAGGCTTGAAGAAAGAGGTGAATGACAACTAGAGTGTGTAATACAAGAGAACAGTGTACATGTGTAAATATCCCTCCAGATTTGACCTTTGCCTCCTGTCCTGGAGTACAAGTGACATTTCAAATGCAAATACAAACACACTCGACTACCGAACACACACACACTCAGTAAATTTGTCCTTGGGCAGCAGCCGCTGCCAATGGCTACTCTACATGACATTAAACGTAGGTGACTGTAAACTTGGATAATTATGATAAATGTGAATGATTATGACGAATTATTCCCCTCCATTGTGCTAATAGCATAATTAGCAACAATAATCAAAGACTTATGATGTTGAAATAAGGCAATGCCGCGGACAATTAGACCGCAAGGAGCTAGTAATGGAGAACTTATGGTGTTTTCCTGGAGGGCAGAATTACTCTTACTTCCAGAAAGACTTTGAAACTGGGCTGGTTTTCTTAGTAATTCTGCCCTCTGATGAGAGAAAATTGAAATAAATACTCCATTAAATGCAAGCTTTTATGAAGATGGAGTGAATGAGAATGAAAGTGAGTGTAAATAAGAAGGCAGGTGGCTCAAAGGCAAACCATGTAGGTACTGCTTTGTCCTTCGAGTCAACTATTCAAGCTAAAGTTTAACTTGAAGACATAAACGATAAGAAAAACTGAAACTGTTGTCATGATTCTGGAAATGTGAACATACATGCCTCGTCTCGGGTGTTTTCTTCCTGCTCAGGCAGAGATAGTCTAAGGCGTACTGAAGCCTGAAGGCACATCAGATCATTAAAGCAGCAAAGACCTAATCTTGAGTTTGGATAATAAGGCAAAGGAAATGACGGATGTAAAAACTCACTGTCATTTTTCTGTCAGAGGTGTCATCATTGTGTGGTCATGCAGTTTGAAGAAGGGATGGTTTTTGAAATCTTGCCCTCTTGCTGTGTTCAAAAATCACTTTGACATCAGAGATGTTAGAATGTTGCAGAACAGCAAACCTCTAAAAGCAAAACAGGATCAAATTCTCTCGGTGATGGATTGAAAGATGCGCTCCCTTTCACAAACTCATGGGAGAAACAATTAAATCAAGTGTCTGACACAAACAGAACCTCGAATATTGCAAGAGGGATGTGAATGTGAGTGTCAAATTCAGTTACTATTCAGTTGCTAAATATCCAGAGGCAGTAGTGCTATTTTTATATAAGCATCTATATGACATTGCAAGGCAGCTGGGCCTTCACCCGATTTGCAAAATCACCATCACACTTTTGACAAATTAAATCTTGCCGAGATTAAAGCTATATGCTTGCAGAGAATGAGAAACTGCCTGCAAATATTCCTACAATGATAACAAAAAGTATTTAATAATAGGTGTAACTGATATCAGCCTGTTGATCTTGTTGGTCCATGATTAACATTGCAAGTCACCATTACACTGTTGTGATATCGTAGCTTTGCAATGTGAGGAAAAAGGGAAAAAATGATATTGCTTATATAAAATATAGTTCATCTGGAGCAAATGGTAAGCATTTTAAGTGAAACTTGGTTTGCTGTTAGCCAATGTTGCTCACATTGTTTTTTTAGTAAAAGCAATAAAGCAGTAAAAGGAGCTTTTAGCTAACGTCTTGGCTAATGCTAACTGAATGCTCACAAGACAACATTTGCCAATGGCAATGTTGATTTGGACTAACATTATTATGATGATGTAGGAAAAACATGAACATGGGGATACCAGATATCCCTAATCACTTAACAACATGCTAACTCTATAGCTAGGTACACTGACTACTTGCTAGTTTTTGAAGCTGTGGCTGGTTTCTCCTTCTATCTATGCCTTAAATCCGACTGGTTGAAGTTACTTTGTGGCAGACAGTAATTCCCCTTATATGTGTCATTTAACAATAGGTTTCCACTGATGACTTCCTAGATCAGTATAGCAAATCAAACTACATGACAGGTGCTGTGCTGTTAGGGTTGCCAACTCCCTGAAAAATAAATAAGGGACACCTGGTGGCCAGGGCCGGGCAACCCAATTGTCTTCACCCTTCCCAGTGTGGTGAATTTTGTAGCTCTTTTTTGTTGTGTGTGAAATTATTTTTTTAACCATTTGACTTGAATTTGATTTAAGTAGATGCATATTCTTCGTGATATGACCATATGGGAAACAACTGATCATTTAGCCATTTATTTTTAGCTCAAAATGACAACATTAACACAATAAAACAGGTCTCTTTCTTAAACAGAAGCCTGTCATGCTTAACTTTTGAGAATATAAGTAAATCTTTCTTTAAAAGAACTCTGTCCTGCTTAACTTAAAATTATACAAATTAATAGAAAACAATAGAACGAAAAACATTCTTGTAACAGTGCACATATAGTGCATTTAGTACAATTGGCTTCAGTTGAGGTATTATTTCAGCTTTTCTAATGATAATCAGCTGCTCCCGTTTGTTCCCATGATTACGCATCATAACTCATCATCATTAATCATCTATGTATTACTTTTATGTATTAGTCATCTATTTGTTGTAATCATCTATCCTTGCAGTTGTTTATTACACAAAATAAATTATATTATCACACTTCTGGCCACATAGCGCTGATATTCACTGCACATGCCCATATTAACCTTAACCAGAGGGTTTAAAAAAAACAAACCAGTGTTTACATACCATATCTGCTTTTGCCGTGGCCTGGTGGACAAAAAATTGGTTAAGGGTTCCCCGAGCTTTCACGCCCCTCATGTTCTTCATGTGCCCACCATTAGAAGCATGCCTATGGAAAAAGTGCACCGGCACACAGTGCAGTGCGCTTTATAGGTGTTGTCGTGCGCTTTTCCAGCCAGGTGTTTTCCTTTTCCCATTCCTCCCTGTACTTTTGCAGCCTTTTTTTTTCTTTCTCTGAGGGGAACAAACATTGCTGGTCTAATGCTGGGCTTACACTGTGCGATTTTTGGCCCATTTTGAGCCGATTTTTGAGTCGTGCGACCGATTTGGTGATCGGCCCGATTTTGGCCTTCATCGTGCATCTTGTAGTATACGTGGGGTAACGAGAAGCGATTAACACCTCACGACCAGCTCCCGATCATCAATCGCTCGTGAGGGTGTCACCGCAGCCGCTCACACTGCTCACGCGCAAACACGTAAACGTCGGTGAAAAAGACGGAGCAGCACGGCTGTGCAGCGTGTGATCTGGACACAAGCGATGGAGGCACAACTTGTAGAACTTTGGAAAGCTCATCCGAGCCTTTTCGATGTGGCATCACAAAATTATCACGACCACAACAACCGTGAAAATAGTTGGATTTACATTGCTGCTCAATCACAGCTGCTTGATCAATGTTTTTCATTAGCAATTTAGCAAAGTTGATGGTGGTGGTGTGCGTGTCTGTGTGAGTGAAAGACAGAGAGGGAGAGCGAGCGACAGATTTTCTGTTATAACCTTCATTATATGGAGGCACAGTGTGAGCACTCAGGTCGCATCAGAGCATCGGGCGGTATAGTGTGAGACCCTGCATCGTGACCTACGAACTTATAACCCCTGCGAGTCAATCGTGCAGTTTGAGCAGGAGCTGAATAACGTGACTGAAAAAATCACACAGTGTGAGCCCAGCTTTAGGTGTACTGTCGTCCGAGACTTGCACCGCAGTGTCGGCGTTTGTTTCCCTGTTGGCCATGCTTCTTGTTGTGGTCATCTGTTGTCTTCCGGTATTTTCTCCGTAAGCGACCTTTCCTCGACCAATGAGATAAGCGGTAATCTGAATTGTCATACTCGAATTGTCATAAGTGTGCTGTCAGCTCATTGGTCACAAAGCAGGAGAGGGGCTGGGAATTATGTTTTCAAACAAAGCGTTAATTCCATTAACATTTATAGACTACTTTTGATTCTCACTGTATTACGGGACAAAGTGCGTCCCTTATTAGCGCAATACGGGACGTGTACTTTTGTTTCTAAGTACGGGACGATTCCGTTTTTTAAGGGACGGTTGGCAACCCTATGTGCTGTATACAATTATCCAAGTTGGCTCAAATTTAACAGTGACAAGTTACTGATGTTCCTTTACACTTTCCCCAAGTTTAAATGGTTTTTGAAAGATTAAAAAAAGAAAAGTACTCAAACTAATGGCTGCCTTGGAGCAAGGAAACTGCACAGATTAAAACTAAAGGTCAGAGCATTTACACTTACTCAATGCTAAATTACATGTTTGATATTCATTTTGTGTAACAGGTTAGTAAGAATGCAACATTTCAGGATTTTTAAGAATCTGAAAAGCTTTGTGTTTAATAGGTATTAGATGATGAGGATGAGTTTTAGTAACTGGTCTTTTGTTTGAGGCAAGATCTTATCATTTTAGCGAAGCACTCCTTTGGTCATGCTACACATTTCCATGGTGCGACAAAAACACTAGATTTAAACACAAACCTATCTTTAACAATATAATTATTAGAAATTATATTATAAATGCACTGATTAAATCTTGCAAAACCTTCAGTATTACAGCAAAAGCCTATAGAATTTGTCCAAAAAACCTTTAGCAGCCTTACTGCCACAAAATAAGTTTTCAAAAACCTTACCACTGCCCAAATCTTACAGCTGTGCCAAAACATGCAACCGTTAACCACCTCCTTCATTGTAAGGATGTCAAAGGTCAAAGTCAACAGCCAGCACACATCAGATACATTCCCGACGTCTATGTGACCCTGAACTGATGATATGTAAAGAAGATACTGAAGTGAGAGAAAATAAGAGCTGCGTGAAGAGTTTTCCTCCTCTCTGAGACTCTGAATTACACTTAGGAGTAATAATTTTCAACCACTCACCCTTCAGAACAGTTAGAGATGCTGAGCCTCTCAGGCTCAGTTTGACTGATATTAGTCAAATTGCGTCATGCGCTTTTAAAGATGACTCTCTTTAACTGCAAGAGGGTGTTGAAAATAGAAGCGTTGAGCTTCAAAGGAAGCTCTCTCCTCCAAGGTCATCTCGTGTTTTAACTCCAATTTCAATACTTTATGAGCGTGACTGTAATTAAAATGATGGGGTCAGCTTTCTGATATATTACAACAGAGCAACCAATGAGGTAAAGCCAGTTAATAAATTCTTTTTCAAATTGAGACTGGCAAACTTCACATGGAAAAGACAACTTTTGGTTTCTTGAAATGCGGACGGAGTCTCCTTGATTTAGCAAACAGGACAATAAGTTGCAGGCAGTTAACTGGAAATCTGCTTATGCTGTTATCTTAGCTTTGTAGGTGTCTCCTCAGATATCTGGGCTCATTGTCCTGCTGCAGAGCATGTTTGTGACTGATCAGAATCTTCCCTAAAGTCATTCCACAAATAATAATATAATCTTTTAAACATTAACCATAAACATTCATGGCCATCTGCAGTGAGCAAATGCTGGAGTTCACATCTTGTATCAAATTGGAATTTATAAATAAAAACCGGTCATGACACAGATTTTGCTTTCTGCAGAAACATGGTCTTGTATTCTAGATATCATTTATAATTAATGGAGCATAGCAATACATCAGGCACACCAGTAGATCAGCTAATTGATATCTAAATATACAACTGGCTAATCCTATATTCTGCAAGCCCATTTACAACCCACCTCCACCTTACTTACTGTGTTGGAACTAGTGCCATATCTGCTGTTTCTGAAGCTTCTCTGTTCTGTGCTGAGATCCTTCTGTTGCTTTCCCTCCCTGTGGATTTCAACATGCATGCAGAATGGTGGGGAAGTCCCATATCACCAAATACAACTCATTTTGGATGGAAATGAGGAAAAAATGATTTCTGCTTTTTGACTATAATGACCCTGTCTGATCTGAACCTAATTTCTTGCTTTGTACCGTGGAACAGTAAGTTCCTTTGAAACAAAATGTTTTGACTTAGCTTTGAAATGAGAGGATTTGAGAGTCACAATCAAATTCAGTAAATCACTGAATTTAAAAAAAAAGTGTCCCTTTAGTATTGTTTCACTGCTATAGAATGAAACCAAAGATGCCCAATTCACCCATTCTTTCTATACTTAAGAGCTTTCTATCTAAGAATGACATGCATTCATTCTCTGACAGATGCATCGGAGAGCAATTTGGGGTTAGTATCTTGCCCAAGGATATTTGGCATGCAGACTGTAACAGCCAGGAATTGAACCACCAACCTTCCAGTTAGTAGATGAGAGCAATTAGAGATTTAAAACCTTAGGATTGAGGATAAGGGTAAGGCTTTTTTCAGAATAAAGCTGCTGTTTCTCAGGCAAGTTTTCATAGAGAACTGACCAGTATTAACATATTTTCTCACAACTGCTCTGATCAAAGATTATATGATTCAAAGTGGATATCCATGATTATACTACATATAGATTTACAGGGGTGAAAGAACATTGGCGCATGGATTCTTTTACAAGATGAGTATAATACACTTGATTGATGGTGTCAGTCGCTGAAGAAGAATAAAAAGTTCTTTGTCAGCCTGTGGATTTGTTTCATGTTTGTCATTGTTGAAGAATTTTAAATCTTTGGTTTCTTTGCTGTATGTTCCGTCTTTGATGTACTTTGTTGAACTTCCACCCTAATCAGTTTTAGCAAATATTAAAAGGGAGTTTTTCCTTCCCACTGTCGCCAAAGAGATCGCTCATAGGAGGTCATCTGATTGTTGGGTTTTTTCTGTCTTCTCTGAATTACTGTAGGGTCTTTGCCTTACAATATAATGTGTCTTGAGGCAGCTGTTGTAGTAACTTGGGGCTATGTAAATAAAATTGAATTCAGTTTTAGTTTATTCCGGCTTTTAGATCCTTCCTCAACCCCTAATGACAAAAAAACCCATGGAGGTGCACGAAGAACATCTAAAGTCCACACAGAAAGTATCCAGCCAACCAGGAGATTCAAACCTGGTCTACATCACTTTTGAGGCTACAGTCCTAACCACAGCAGAAGGATATCACCCACCATTAGTGTGGCTGTAGAGTCAAGGAAAAAGACACAGGACAGACCGATGCCCCCAAAATCTCATTGCAGAAACAATCCAACTCAGAGAAAAAAAGCACCAGTGAAAGAAGTGAAAAACATCCAATTTACAATACTGGAGGTTGAGATGAACAGCACTGTTACCCTGGACACCTGAAATAAGCCCCTTCTTCTCCTGAGAAAAACTCATACAAATTCATACCAGCTCTGCTGCCCCCCTTCCTTTTCCAAAGGCAAATTAACATTAAATAACACATACATGAATCCTAATCCTCCCTCTTCCTCTCTCTCTGGTCAAGTTATCATTGGGGATCACTCTTTCACATCCATACATGTCTGCCTGAAACCTCTCCCTCCCTTTTCTCTCTCTTTCTCTGGACAAATTAACATTGCTAAGCACTCATGCACATTCAAACATGTCCCTACATCCCCTGCCTCTCTTTCTTTCCATCTCTCTAGGCAAATTAACATGGGAGAACAAACACCTTTGTCCTCGTTTCCTTGCTTTTCTCTTTTGCTCTTTTTCATCGTGTGGTTGAATTAACTTAGGAATCACAAAGAAATTCATGTAAACTCCCATTTGTATTATTTTCTGCCTATACATGTTTCATTTCTGCTGCTTTTCTTTCTCTTCAGACAAAAAGATGCTGATGACCACATACATGTGCTCTTATCCTATCTCTCTATACATATCCAGTTTGGAGGGTGGGGAGACCAGGTTAGAGGTTTGCAGAATGTCAAAGGAAAAAAAATGGGGGAACAAAAACCTCAAATGTGGAACTTCAATTAATTTAAAGCCCCCACCCATCCATCAGCTGCACCAATCAGCCAAGAATAAATCCGCTGCAGATCTAATTACGGTGCCGTCTCCGAAGACCCCGGCTGCCGCGAAGCCAATCTTCAACTCCTTGTTTGAACAGGCTGATGAACTAAGGGACTCGATGGATATCAAGTCATTTTGTTTAATTTATAAATGGATTTTCCCCTAATACTTAAATTATCATCAGCATGAGAGAGGGAGAAAGTGAAAGAGAGAGAGCACAATCCAAAGCGTTTGTAAGGTAAAAAGTCTTGAACATGTGGTGCAGGAGAGGATGGAGGGATAAATGGATGGAGGGATGGAGGAGACAAGGCAAAGAATTCCAATGAGAAATGTGTCCTTTCCCAGTTTATAGCAGTGATGGCTCTACAGTGTGTTGAATCAATTTGTTCAAACATTCAGCAAACGATAGAAGCATCAAGGTTAGAGAATGTTAGCGAGAAATGGGTTGCGACCAAGGAGAACCCTGCAGACTGAAAAACGGAGCCAACACAGAAGCATCACTGACTCCCATGTTTAAATGGCCAACTTAACAGGATCAAAAACATATGTTTACACTTTTGACTGGTCATTTTTTTCCTGCATGCATCACCTTGACAACATAATTCAGACTCAAACATCTAGACCCGAGACCGTTCAGATATTCTACTAAGGCTAACACCTAAAATTTGACTGCCATATAAAGTGCCGCCAATGCTATTTCAATGTCTTTCAATCAGTCTGTTACAAACTTTGATTTCATTTAGCTTCAGGAGAAACTTCCTGAAAAATCTAGTCCAAAAAGGTTTATCTGCATACTTTTCAAGAGAATATAGAAGCTTTCTGAGTCAAAAGTCTTGAGTTGTCTGGTTTAGTCAGAGTCATTGCAATTCTCCTTTGGTTTTTATCAAGGTCAGTCATCAATCTCTTAAAAAGCAAAGCCTGTTGTCAATTTCATTTTTCAAGCCTCTAGAACTCATATGGATTGCTTAATAACTTTGATGGTGAAGCACTTCACAGCAGTCGTAAGTATTGTCCTGTTTGAACCTTTGTAACTTCTTTTCTCAGCTCGAGGATCTGTGGTAAAAATACAAATAAAGTTTCCTAATTTGAAGCCACTCTCCCATGTTTACCTACCTGGTTCGGGCGTCTCAGAGTGTGACGATGAAGAAGCCGAAGAAGCCCCGTCTTCGTTGACTGCTCCCTGGGATAGAGACATCCCTCGGCCTGGAGGAAGTTTCATCCCAAGCTGCTCTGCCATCTCCACATGATCGCCAGGGTGGATGTAGTCAAACACACTGCTACCAGTGAGCTCCACCTGCAGAAATAAAGCGTTGTTAAAAATCATCCTGTAAAGCCCTTTTCGTTCGTACTTTTGTTTCTACACAATCTTTAATTTCTTGGCTCATAGTTTACTGTTTATTATTTGTCATTTATTTTAATAATTGGTCCCACAAACCAGTGAAGAATTTGTGTGTGCTGAAAAACACTCAAATCTCAAATATAGAGAAGCAATGGCTGTTGGTTTTTGGACAGTTTGGAAATTGTTAATTGCTGAAATTCTGTTCTTTGGGGTATCATTTTCATCTTTTTTTGCTGACCTTTCATTCGTCGTCCTACTCCGCAGCTTGTCATCTTTCTTTCTCCTCCACCCTTTACTCCATGGCTATTTTTCAATCCATAGTTCCATATCTCTATATCCCATGCTGTTCCTTTGATCCCTAAATTCACCCTGTTCCCCTATGTCACTCTTCTACTTCCACCAATACAATAAAGGCAATCCATCTCACAATGCACACTTTTGTAGAACTGGTAGGATTGAAGATTTTCCCTCAGGAAGAAAAGACAAAATGCATTGAACATGCATTAAAAGTCTGCTGTAGATAAAGTTATTGAGCAAGCAGAAAATAGAGGCAATTAAGACTCTTACTTAACAGAAAAATCTCTTGGAAAAGGCAAATGCATCAGTTTATTGCAAAATATTCACGTCTAATGAATAGTATTTCTTTTCTTTTTTTATTTTCTCTTTGACATGTTATATTTTATTGGTAAGTGACCTTGTTAAGTAAAGATGGTACCATTTGAGTATTTACTAATCAATCTGTGTAGTAAAAGAATGGCTATATGTAAAATATTATACTTTCAGGCAGGTCAAAAAGTCGAACCTGCCACAAGCCTAGCAGATTAGATAATCTTACTGCTGTGATGTTCTTCTATGCATCCATTTGGAAAATCTAGTTTAGCCTGCTCAAAGTTGCTGCACACCTGCAAGGTGCTCTGCAACCCACCTCCACCTGAGCTATCAGTGTCATATCTGTTATCACTGACACCTGCTTTGCTCTGGGCTGGGGTCTTATTGCTACCCTCCCCATCTTAAACTTAGGACGGGGAAGTTGCACAACAAAGCCACGGTGCTAAGCATTACTACAATCGGAGGAATCCTCTTGTGAGTGTTATGGTCTGGACAGAAAAAACAGTAATAACCTTAAAGAGTAGGATAGTTTAGAAGCTCTACCATTTGGTAGAATGGGCTATGATTTTGACCACTGTTTTTGATTGGGTCATCTGTTTAACACTTCAGCCCCTCTTGCTCGCAATTCAAATCAATGCAATCGCTCTAGGAATGCTACACTAGTATTATATTTTTAACAGGCCAACTAACACCTCCACCCCTCTCTCTTTCATCCCTTCTCTCCTGCTCTTTCTTCTCCTCTCATCCCGCTCCTCTAATCCATCCCTTGTCAGCCGTGGAGAATCAGCAGCATTTTGTCTTTCTTATGGAAATGGAATAAATAAGCTCCCTCTTATTAAATAAATACAGAGTCCCTTCACCTTAAAGACTCTCATTAGTGGCGATGGAAGCGGATTTGTCTTCGTTAATTGGGGATGAGACGAGCAAGCGCCATCTAAACCACAGCGTTACGCTTACACACAAACACACATGAACACACACTGGTGCTTGCAAAAGCAAAACACGCAGCTTGCACAAACAAATTCCTGTCAAGGTTAGAAATGCACAAACACAGCTTGTGTGTATACACACACATAATTAGGTACACAAGTTTCAAAGGTGTGATGGTTGTGCTCTGCCATTTAACATGTGTGTTTTCATTTGTAGCATATCAAAAAAGATTGTGCACATTTATTTCCACATGCTAATCTGGTTATGTATGTTTGTGTGTGTGTTCAGGTTTTTTGGGGGTCCGCTGGGACAAAGGGGATTACATGGGTGTAATCCCTTTAATAAGAAATCCCTTTAAGGCAATTTAGTCCCCTCATAAAGTCTCATCTGGAGCAGAAAGTGATGATTAAGAAATGAGGCTGATCACTGAATAACATACACACACACATTCAGACCCTGGTGCACCATGGGAGTTAGTGTTCATGTTTACACATTACAGTGCTAATTGGATCTACATTGTTCTTCCTTGCAATAACACGCTGACTTTTAATCAATTAAAACTTGGCATAACTATTTTACATAAAGTCACTGGTGGAGCTAATTACACAGAGGAAACAATGTAGAAAAGAAATTAGACATTCTGACACTTGCTGCAACAACACTTTAAAATAATTATCATGCAGCAGACCGAAAAATAACACATTACTGTAGACAAGTATGTGTCAGCTTGAAGCATGTAAAGGTTAATGGCATTTAAAAAATTTTATAACCCTAGAAACAGTTTAGGTGTATTATAACATTGAAAGTAAATAAAAGTGGCGCTTTGCTATAATACTAACAGAACTGACTTTTTTTTTCTGGGGGAAAAAAAAGACATCCCCCACTTTTATTTCCAGTGGTCCTAATCCCCTTCTGTACTCGCGGGGTGATGATCAGTATAAACATCAAAATGGATTCATAATAAATTATTTTTAAAAAAACATATGGCAGTTAATAATTGCTATATGTGTGACAGTGTTCATCCAAAGTTTCATTCAGATTGGCACATCCGTTAAAGAGACAGATGGAAGGGAGGAAGATGTTCAAATATTTTTATTATTATCCTTTATTTATCCTGATGAAAAGTCAGCAAAAGTTACAACAAACAGAACTGGCAGATGAAGTAAATGTAATGAAATTTCAAAATAAGTGTTCTTACAGAATTCAAAATTAAAATGAGTTGAAATTTGTGCTAAAAACACTAAAGTTAAGGTAAAATATTTTCCACAGTTATCTCTTCCTTTGGTAAATGCTACCATTAGCTGCAGTACTCAAACACTGGTGCAGTCTTACATTGCACAGACATAGTGGGCATTTATGCTTCAACGGTAAATGTACGCCATAGCCGTAAACTCCCCTGAAATCGTACTCTGGAACCAACAGCAAAAACTGCTGTGCCCCTAGAAATTCAACTACATGATTGGCCTGCTCAGCCTGCCTCCTGTGCATTTTCCAACTATTTTTATGTAGTTTTTGAGTTTATCAGTGAGAGAATAACACACATTACCTAACTATGATGAATAATTATCGCAGCATCAATATAAGGACTCACAAATATCAGGAAATTACAGGAGGAAGGTTTCTGAAACTGTTGGAATGGATGTTAGGAAATGTACAAAGTGGAATTAAGGGATGAACACGCCTGGATCACGTCAAAGACACAAAACCCAGGAGAGGCAAATTTATTTGAGTCTATTGGATGTCACCACTTAACCACTTATAAAACAACGGACACGACTACGCTGCAATTAACAGGAAAATTAGGTGTTTAAAAAGTCCATGTAGCGTGAATAAGGTTTACTTTAAACTGTAAAAAAGAATATTAAGGAATCCAAAATAAAAACATGGAGCCACAAATGAGCAGAATAGAAATCTGTCTGGGAACAGTGGAAGAGTTAAAAGTTGTCCTAAGCTATATGCATTATTAGATAGTGGATGCTAATATCTTTAATGTCATGTTGTGCATGTTCGCAACACTTTATACATGAAGAGTAAATCAAGAATCTGTTCCAAAGATCACCTTAACACACAATGAAAGAATCTAGGCCAAAGCAGAAGCCGAAAGTTTCAAGTTTTCACTTGAAACTAAAATTATTTAACATTGTACATTTAAAATGCAAAATTTCTACAACGCCATTACAACTCAACTTGCTCAGTTGAGAAGACACCTCTACATTAATTTTTCGTTCATGTCAGAAGAAGCTAGGAAAGGAAATGAACGTGTGTCTGTATGTTCCTGCCTTAGAGCCACCATGCCAAAGTGCAATATGTTTACTTGGCGGATAAAGTGACTCCTGATTTAACACACACAGTTTGTGCCAGTTTCTGTTTTTCACCAAAACACAGCGCTGAAGATGTATGGCAGCCTACGTTTTTTAATCATTCGGGAACCTTGGCAACAGCAACCTCTATATATCAAGTTATCCTTCCAGCTTTCCATACAGAGGTTGGCCAAGAGATTTAATACCATTAAACATGTTTCTTTTTTCTCTTTCTCCTAATATCTCATGTATATGGGGTAGCAAAGTGCGACTAAATTCAGCCTACACAGTAGGCAATGTTTTCAGGGACATGAAGATGTTGGAATAGGTTTCCAACTTTGTGGGGACCTGGACCATAGACTTCCATCATTATTTACCTACAAAAACATAAACAAAGAGAAGCGAAATTTGGGACATTAAAGTTGTCTAGGACTCGAGGTGGCTAAACTATGACACAAAACTGGGCATTCACATTTGTTAAAATATCCAGTAATGCATCCATTCAGTCAGCACTGCTCTATAAAGATAGAAGAATAGGTATGGGGTAGTCAGAGTTCGGCTGGAGACCTTTATCAAAACAGGCTTCGTCTTTTCAATCTTCTCATTATGTATTATTTGAAAAGGATGGACAACAGATACACTAGCATATTGCAATTCCCCTGCATCAAAGCTGGTTCGGGTCACTCCAGCATATCACTCAGACACAGGAAAAGCAGGACTTAAAATGGACTGGAAATGACGATGGAACAAATCCAACTTATGTGATTCCGCTGAAACAATCTTCCATGTTCTGTTCAGGGTATGTTTAACCTCTCCTTTACCAAAAAACAAAGGAATGATTCAAACAACAGATAAAGAAATACATGAACACAATATTGCTATCAAGGGTTTAACAAATTGAGGGATGTGCTGGCTGAGTGGTGACCTCAGCATAAAAAAAAAGCCTCTCATCACTCCCATCAGGCTCAGTATGCATTTTGACATTGTTTGTCTGCTTAGAGTCTTTAGATAAAACTTATTAAAGCACAACAGACACGCAGGCTTTATCGCTTCACTCACCCTCCCAGACAAGGACATCAAGTGACAAAAGACAATAAGAATGACGGCGATAACCGTGTCAAACGAGCACAGAGTGAGTGAGAAAGTGTTTTGCGAATGAATCCAAATGTTAAGCGAGTGTGTGTTTATGTTCGCCCTTCTGCATCCTTATCAGTCCCTTCTCCATATTTTAGGACGTGCACATGTGTGATGGAAGAGGGTGCTGTCAGCTGTAATTACTGCAGACATACTAGTATTCGCGGCACACTGCTCAGCTATGTGAACCTTGCATTTAGAACAGGAACCAAAAGTCTAGATGAAGGTTTCTGCCGAACACTAGTTTCTAAATCAAACTGGGCTTTCCTCAACTATTAGCTGGTGGGTTAGGGTTAAAGTCAGGGTAATGTAAGTGATTCCTTTTTTCTTTTTTTTCCTTTTTTTTAAGAAGCAGAATCATGGTCTGAATGAACTCTTGTGCCAAAATAGGAGCTCTATAAACTCCTCCTCTTGTTAACTAGCTAACGCCTCTTGTTAGCCAGTGTCTTTTCATTTTATTTTTTTTATTTTTTTGGGGCAGCACGGTGGCATGGTGGTTAGCACTGTTGCCGCACAGCAAGAAGGTCCTGAGTTCAATTCCACCATCAGGCCGGGGTCTTTCTGTGTGGAGTTTGCATGTTCTCCCCGTGTTTGCGTGGGTTCCCTCCAGGTACTCCGGCTTCCTCCCACTGTCCAAAGACATGCAGTTAGTGGGGATAGGTTAATTGGTTAATCCAAATTGCCCATAGGTGTGAATGTGAGCGAGAATGGTTGTCTGTCCCTGTGTGTTAGCCCTGTGACAGACTGGTGACCTGTCCAGGGTGTACCCCGCCTCTCGCCCTATGACAGCTGGGATAGGCTCCAGCCCCCCCCCCCCCCGACCCTGAAAAGGATAAGCGGATGGATGGATTTTTATTTTTTATTTATGTATAGTGTAACAATGCTGGAGCTGACAGGTGGAAGAAAAGGGAAGAATAAAAGAAAAAGAGGGGAGAAATAGGAGAAAATATAAGTGATTCATAACAATATGTCTTTCATGGAGGTCATAAAGCAAGTGAGCCGAGAGCTGTTTTTACAGAGACTTCGATACAAGTAGACTAGGGCCGGGCCATATCATACCGTTCACGGTAATACCGGTATATCGTTGGGCAACGATAAGAAAATGAAATATCGCGATAGAATATGGGTAAAACGCGCATGCGCAGTGCCTTTGTTTTCATATGCACATGGCGGAAAAAGCATGGCGGCGACGGAGAATGAGAAGGGCGAAAGCGGATCGTTGAATGAAATGGATGAACCAGAATTGGTTTGTAAAAATGCTGCAACTTCAGTGGTGTGGAACTGGTTTAGCTTTCGTCCGTCAGACACACAACAAAGCACTATTTTTGGTAGAGCATGCTAGCGGGCCGTCACTTAAAATCGATCCTTTGATTTTTCTGAAAATCGACAGTACCCCTTATAATCCCGTGTGCCTTATGTATGAATTCTGGTTGTGTTTACTGACCTCGAAACAATTTTATGTGGTACATGGCGCTCGAAAATCTGTCAAATGTTTCAGTACGACTTTGCTAAGCTACAAACCCGCAACGCTTGATGGATTGTCGGAGCATTACGGCTATCGTAGGCAGGAGCCTCGTGGAGTGATACGTACTGTGCTTTGACATAATATTACTATATTGTGTGTGTATAACCTCTTTTTAAGTTTTGTGGATATAATACATGGTTATGCTGAGGATATGCTGGCCAATTTCCACTGGAAATGCCTCTTGGTTAAACTGTCAGCAAGGAATTTGCATTTGCACTGTTAAATTTTTATATAACTTTAATGCACATAAAAAAACAGCTGCTTGTTTAAGTGAAAATACATTGATGGTTTTTTTGCACTAATAAAGTTGTGGAGTTGTAAAGTATTTTGTCTAGTGTCAATTATATCGTCAGTTATATCGTTATCGCAAATTTTCAAATGTATATCGTGATATATATTTTTGGTCATATCGCCCTGCTCTAAAGCAGACTTCTTTTTGCCCCCGGGCATAGTTTTAAGGTATTTCCAGACAGACCTGGAGAACATGCCCATTGTTTCTGTGCAATCCATTCTCCCAATGTGATCCGATGTCCTTTGACTCCGTTCAATTCAGTTTTATTTATAGAGTGCCAAATCTCAACAGTTCCCTCAAAATAATTCACATTGTAAGGGAAAGACCATAAAAATAATACAAACCCCAACAATCAGAGGACCCCCTTGTGAGCAAGCACCTTGGTGATAGTGGGAAGGAAAAACTCCCTTTTAACAGGAAGAAACCTCTGTCAGGGCAGCCATCTGTCGCGAACCCGTTGGGAGTGAATGGAGGGAGACAGGACAAAAGATACGCTGTGGACGAGAACCAGCGATGAATAATAACTAATGATTCAATGCAGAATGGTGTATAAACACACAGAGAGTGGAAAGAGGTGAGTGAAATGTTCAGGACATCACGGAAAGCCCCCAGCAGCCTAGGCCTATTGCAGTGTAACATTAGGTCATGTGTTATTTTGGAAGTGCCATGTTCAAACAGCATTATTTGACGGTGAAATGTAACTTAGGGGCAACAAAGAGTGAGGGGTCATGCTCTTTTGCTGTCTTCGACCATAACCTAAAGTTCTATATCTGGAACAATTCTCAGTAATACAAATTATTTTCCGTTTTGCTTCCTCTGTCTCTTTAAACAATGCTAAACTGTCGACCCAACAGCGTACACCTCAGCCTGTGTGACAAAAACCATGAGCCATTAAGAATGAATTACAAAGCCGGTCTAGCCCTCGTAACTTTTCACCACCATTAAATACACCCCCAGCTCCAGAGTATGAGAAAGAAAAACACAAATTTCTTCATTTTCATTGTGAAAGGCGCAGCCCTGGCAACCTAAATAACAAATAAAAGACATGAAATCTGAAGCGTTGAATTCCCATTAATCACATTCTCACTCTCTGTATCACACTTTAATTAATATGGCAACATTTTAAAACCACACACACAGAAGCACACGTACCTCAAAACAGTAAAAAACCTCTGTGTGACTTTGTAAAGTACTAATCAAATAAATTGATGTTGGCTCGCAGGGTTCAGAATTAATTACAGCATTAAACATTAGCTAAGTGGGGTAATATTCCAAGTTTGATAGTGCATAATTACTCTGCTGTTAATGATTCATGGGGCGTCGGCCTCCGTTAGAGGCGAGGAGCGAGTAGAAATGATGGACATCAGCTCATGTGTCAAAAAACTGCAGACCAACTTCATTTCCTCCTTAAAGGATAGAAATATTTTACATGTTTTCTGAAATCTTGCGTTTTTCGCTTGGAGCTTTTGAAAATCTTAATTAAGCTGAATAATTTACACTTAAACATAGAAACTTAAGTGTCAGCAGCGAAAGAGATAAAGCTAAGCCATCAAATGTAACACTTGAGTAACCAAGCAACTCAATAATGTGCACACTGTGGGAAAAAAAGACAGAAAACAAAGCCTGTAAAATAACAAAAGAAGGTCATAAATACTGAAGATGGCACTACATATTTATCTAATTTATCCTATTCTGATTTGTCTACTACAAAAAGCTAAGAAACATCCTGCTGTTAAGCTTACCATACTTATTTTATTCTGTTAGCCTGCGGTCCCTGCAGGAGCTGTGGGATTGTCAGGCACTTGAATTCCAGGGTGATTCCAGGTGAAAACCTACCCTTGATAATAATTCTAGTTCTTTGTTTTATTCTTTTTGCACACTTGCTTCTTTTAACTTCCCAAAATTCGCTTTAAAGCATCAAAATTGTGTTCTGTATAAAGCATTTGCCTGACTGTAATCATGTAAAATATATATAAATATATATATATATATATATATATATATATATATATATATATATATATAGAGAGAGAGAGAGAGAGAGAGAGAGAGAGAGAGAGAGAGACAGAGAGACAGAGAGACAGACAGAAAGAGAGACAGAGAGAGAGAACAAAAAACTGGTTCCATATGGTGCAAACTATGTGCAGATTTTGTTTGTGTTCCAGAGCGCTTAATATTCATAAGTGCATATGTGTATTAGTGCATAATGTTTATATAGTATGGAGATTAATGTGTCTGTGACCACACTCCGTTCTCATATGTGTGTGTGTGTTTGAGAATAAAGCTAGAATCAAGCTGGAAGACTTGGTGTATTATCAGTCAGATGAATGGGGATGAATCTATATAGCAAGCACATGCATGCACGCATACATACACACACACAGCTGATATCAAGACGCTTTCCTTGTCAACACCTCAGAGGATGACAAATGAATGGTCCATTATGAACTGTTTGCCACGCTCTGTTTGTGTGTATGTGTGCGTGTGTGTGTGTGTGTCAGTCAGCCTCTGATAGATGGTGATTTATTAGGCAAAACAAAACACCGAACACTGAAAGCAATCACTTCATTGGGGGAGTGAGAAAGAGGGGGAGAGAGACAGAGGTGGCTATATAGCACGGTGAACAGTAAGAGGTGTCATACAGGAGGAAGTAAGAGGTGTCGTACTTTTCCAGGTCTAAATAAATTATGGCACATCAGCTATTCTCTCTGAAAGTTAAGTTTGAAGTGAATGAGTAGCAGTGTAACATGGCGTTCCACGGAGACCTCCAGTATGTTTAATGTGTTGTTTATAACCTTAATGTTGCTAGATTAGTACGTCTGTTTGATTTTCAGAAATTTTACTTCAAATTAAGTTTAAAAAATATTAAAAAAGAAAAAAAAGGCAAACAGTTCCAACAGAAATAGATTGCGACCTTAAAAAGCAAAAAGAAACTAATTCTGCACCTGAGAATGATAGGCATGAGTGCGAGTCTGTGACTGATAGATAAGGGTTGATCTGATATTGGTGTGTTGCAGTTGTTCCTCCAACATCATATTAATGCGGCTCCAGACACATTATTGCAACTAACCAATCATGTTATTGTGATTTTTACCCTTTATCACTGGGGAGAAGTCTGCATTAAAGGCGTGCTTCCAGATAGGCTTTCGAACACAAGGTTACAATTGGAAAGGGTCTATTTTAAACCAACCCGTGATCTATACTAAACATAAAGTATTTCAGTCAGAACCACCACATTCACATCCAATTTGATTTCTGTGTGCAGTAAATTATATTTGATGGTTTGCTCTGTTCTTGGACTTCCCTGACTTTTCATAGGCAGAGCTGGAAGAAAGCAGAACAGCGGCAAGAGCCCTCAGCAGGCAATAGCAGTCATCGTTGGCAACAAATATGCCAACTGATAAAGTCAGAAATGGCACAAAAAACCGGAGTTGGGGCAAAGATGGACTGCAGCGCAGCATGCAGATACTGAGCTAACATTTGATGTTGATCGGCAAGCTGATCTTCCAGGATTATAGCTGAGCTGATTTTGAATTCTGTTTGAACTTGCGCTAGGCTTGAATCAAATAATAGAAAAAAAATTAATAGATAATTAGCACTATGTTTTCCCGTCATGGTCTTTGTTATCTACTGTAGTGTGCAAAAGTCTTGAGCCATCCTTGATGACTTTATATATTTTTCTAGGAAACCAGCATATTGGTGCAACCATTTATTTAAATGTGCAAATACACAATGAATACAGGATTTTAAGGCAAAAAAGAAAACTTTTGTACAATTCTAAGGAACCTGAAAATCTGAATTTGGGCTACCTTTATTCTTCACAGGCACAGCCTGAACTCTCTTAGGTGAGCTTGAGTGATAGTTGTCTTCTTAAAGGATGTTCCAAAGTTCTTCCTTGAATGTCGACTGCCTTATGTTCGCTTCTCTGTCAGGATAAAGGTGCCCTGTGTGTTTTTTTTATCCAGCTATGCTTTTCTTGCAACAGCGGCATGGTTGGAATAGCTGTTATGCTAAAAATTAAGCTGTTAATCTGATGTAAGTGGTATTGCATAGCGGCTCAACTCTAATGGTACTTTTTTGTGTCCACGAGTCTATCAATTTTGACCACATCCTGAATATCACTGTCTAAAATGCAGGCCCAAACCATGACAGTGCCTCCACCATGTTTTATATATAGCTGTAGACACTCACTGTTGTCACTGTTGCTCTGTCCTGACTCCCTACATACACTGAAAAAAAGAACATGTTGGATTTATATAATTCAATAGTGGACACTGGTTGCACACAATTGTTTTGCTTTGGCAGAAACTTAAACAACTGAGTTAAATCAACATTACTTATTCATATTCAATAAACCTGCGCATTTTATGTTAATAAACCATGATTGAAACATGTTTAGATGAAGTAAGTTGAGCTCTTGGAATATTTTAATCCTTCACAATTTTGTGACTTTATTCCAACACTATTCAATAACTTTTACCAAATAACTACTTGGTCATTAAATACTACATGTTGTCATCTATTACATAATGTTCAACAAAGTCTAGAGTCTGGTTAACATAAAAAGTGAATGGATTTACAACAACTTCATCACTATCCATGCTCGTTTATCCATGTTGCAAGGGGGGCTGGGGCATAAAAAGAAGATAGGGTACACCCTGGACAGCTCACCACACACAGAGACAAACAAGCATTGGCAGATCCTACATGATTTAATTAGGTTCACCATAGAAACATGAAATTATTTTGTTCAAATTACAAGTTAGACTTTTGTAAATGTAACAACGACCAAATTTCCTTTTGTTGAGTGTATTGACAATCATTTGAACCAAAAATTTCAAATTTGGACTAATCGCTCTATAAGATTTGGTTCCAGTTCTTCTGTAATTTGCCATACCTCAACCCTTTCCCCGTTTCCCTTTTTTAGGAATGGTTTAACAGCCATGCTTCCGTTGATACCATTTCTGATGACGTTTCAGTGAACAGTAGATGTATCAGGTCCAGTGTCAGGTCTTTGCTGGAGCTTTTCTTATGTTTTCTGGATATTGTTCTCTTGTTGTAGATAGGTTTTTTTTTATGTCTTCTTATTTTTTGTCTTCCTCAAATTTGAATGAAAAAAGTGCTTGTATGATAGACCAGTAGTAAGTAGTAGGCGTATGTTTAACCAGTGTTACAAACACCAGATTGTGAGATAGAGAAACGTGGGATTTATTCATGTTTCACTTGTATGAATAAAAGGGTTTCAATGTTGGATATGAGGTGGTCTAAGTGATGTGGAATCCTCTCTTGGATTAATAATATTGCAAGAAGAGTTTTCCACCAGGGCAAGAATGAAATGTTTTAATGTCTTCGTTTTCTTTTCTCCCCCTCAAAAGAAAAAAGTTAGAAATGAGTGTTTCATCTTGCAAAGATGGTTGTTCTGTTCATATCATGTAGCATTAATTTAAGTTTCTGTTTCAGTGTAAAATAGTCACTGAAAACATACATTTATTTTTAAGTTAACTTAATGTGCATTTATCATAGATAAATTTGAAGAATATAAAAACAGGAAACTCTAAAGTGTAACTGGTTGTTACTGTTGGTCTCTTTGCCAAGTTCAAGCATGGAAATATCATCCTCACACTGCTGGAATCATTGTAACTAGAATGTAACTCCAAACCACACATCAACACTTTTGCCTTGACCTTCTCTCTGTCTTTCACCATCTTTGTTGACATCAACATAGTGGGATCATCATTTTATTATGTGTCCATGTGCTTGTATGTGTGTGTCTGTGAGAAGGGGAAAAACCAGCCCTTTTCAAATCTATGATAAATCGCTGGACACTGAGGAGTATTTGTCTGTGTGTGTTTGAGACTATGCTGGCATGTGTGTTGGCTTACCCTCCTGAGAGGGACTGAAAATAAGAGATCCTTCACCAAGATCAATACACACACACACTCACCAAGCATCCTCTGTGTCCCAAATCACTAAAGCTTCTTCAACTTGCTGACTTGTTAAACTGATAGCACACACACCACAGGAGTGTGTGTGTGTGTGTGTGTGTGTGTGTGTGTGTGTGTTGGGGGGGGGGGGGGGGGGGTTATATTCATCATCTATCTCTTCTTTCACTCTTTCTAACTGACCCTCTCCTCTCGGGAATCAGGTTGTGGAGTGATGACTGTAGGTGAGGTGCAGTCTGGGTGCTTTAAAGAGTCATGGGATGACACACTGACTTAAGACTCAAACACACTATAAGACCAAATCACACACTTAAGCCTGCGGAGAGGCTGGGATATTTTTTTAAAACACACACACACACACACACACACACACACACACACACACACACACACACACACACACACACACACACACACACACACACACACACAGGATTAAATCACTCTGGGTTTCATGTCATTGCATTGGTTCAGTGGAAATTTACAGCCAGACACAGGGACTCAGAGGACACACACACACATATATATATATATATATAAGATTTTGTAGGCTGCACATGCATCATTGTTACAGTTGTTACTGGTCACCACTAGAGGGCATCGAGTCACAGAAAAAAAGCATTCCCGACAATGATCAAGTCAGGACAATATTTCATCATATTTATTTAAAAAAAGAAATGGGAAAGAAAGTTAAAGAGGACACAGTTGTGTTAGGGTTAGTAGTTTACCCTTGTACAATATAGACCGTATATATATTGGCCGTTGGAGCATGTTAAAGAACATTTAAAAGGAGGCCTCGGCATATTAGAGAAAACATTTACAAATGAAGACACTCATCTTCATTTACAAATGTATACACACAAAATGTTAGTTATTTCCTGTTGAAAGCTCTGCTTTTTTTGCGCGCGCGTGCGTGCCTGCGTGCGTGTGTGTCTGAGACAGGTCTGCCTGTTGTGAGGTGGCAACAGCAACGATTAAGGGAGATGAAAAGAGCTTCAGTTTAATTAAAGATGAAGATAAATGTGCTGTAAACACAGGCACACGTTTAAATGCTCTATTTGAATCTACACATACACATAAAGAGCATAATGAAATGCATACCGTATACGTGATACTGTGTAATGCACACGTTTCGAGGCAAATTCCCAAACATGCTCGATGCCTCGTTGGCTGACAGCTCAGCAACACACAGACTCGACCAATCTTTAACAGCTGACGTAAATACGAGCATCCATATTTCACACTGAGATTTTAAAAAATGGTCTCGTGGTGATTCTGTTTTTTAACACTATCAACTGACACATTCATTCATGGAGTGTGATGAACGAAGGAGAGACGTGCGCGTGCACACGCACAAAGTGTGGACGTGCTGCGAACATGGATTTAGGAAACCTGACGATTTGTTTGACTGCCGTCTGTCCTTTCTCTTTCTATCTATTTTATCACTTTTCAGTCCTTTCTCCCGCTTTCTCTCTTCCAGCCATATATTTTCCAGGTCTCTCACCCACTCACAGACTCCACTGTGTTGCTCTGGAGACCCGAAAATCTCTCCTCTGTTCTCCCCAAATCTCACAACAATGGGGGTCTTTGAACGTTTAGAGCGAGGGCCCTAGACACTGATAAGCCCAGTGTTGAACGTCCAAACGCCAAGGCCAATCCCTAACTCCCAGTGCATTATGGGACTCTGATAAGGACACAATGGAGGAGCACTTTTATCGTGTTTCTCATGCTAATACATCCACTGCTGCTTATTCTTTTTATTGAGGAGATTTCATTTGTTTGGTGTGTTAATGACTCGTACAGAGCTTCAGGTGATGTGTGTGCGTGCTTGAGGCTAAATCTCATCCATCCTGCAGAAAGGTCCTCGGGGCGAAATAACACCCACACACACACACACACACGTACAGTTTAAATAAGCCTTGAGGTTACGTATACTCAGTGTGTGTGTGTGTATGTGTGTGTGAATCTCGAGGTCACTTTGCTTTATGCATAGGCATGACTTGAAGCAAGGCCCTTGTTTTGTGTGTGAAATGCAGCCACACACAGCAGAAAGAAAAGCAGCATTTTTAAACCCACTTAGGTCATGTTTCTTGGAAACATAAAAAGATTATTGTTCATGAAACACATTTAAAACTTTGCTATCTACATATTTATTCTATCTTCCTTAAAATAAAAATCAATCATAACCAACTAAACATATCATATTTAGTCCTGGTCTTCCACTGTTGGATGCACTGTGGAAACATCAACTGACTGACTGATATGTGGAACTGTAAAAGGTTTAATGTTACATTGTCAGCTAGCAATTATGTGACAGCAGTCCGGTTTATAAATCTTAAAGTAGCACACAAACTTTTTGAAAATGTAATAATCCAAATGACTGGCAACCCTCTGAAATGTTTTCTGCATTAGGCTGACATTTATGGAGTAAAATTAGGTACACGGGTTCAGGTTTTCCTGAGGATAAACTGTTATAACTTTGCTAATTCAGAGTGTTTTTATGGTGTCACTTTAGCATCTAGCCAAAAGTACAGTACAGTCTGCATAACATAACTTTCAGCATTGCTTCAGAGTTTCTATAGCTCTGTTTAGATGATTTAAAATGTTCGGTTAAGGTTAGAGTCTTATGATAACTGATGAGATCAGCTTTTTAACCAAGCCCCCACATTATGAAACCTTTATCAAGGGGTTTTAGTAACTTACACCAGGTTTTGTATTGAAAAGTAATCAGTTACACTGCTGTTTGCATTACTTTCACGCCACTCTATAAAATGATTAGTTAACAATATAAACCTACAGTTTCACACACCTACACAAATCCTTATCCTAATGAGAACAAACAGGATCTTTCTTTAAGTATGAACACAAAACCAACAAGACACAAAGTTGACAGTTGTTTCTGTCCTGGAAACAGTTTGAATTTCATCGTTGCACTCTTGTCCTTTCGTAAATAAAAGCAGCGTCCATCTCCACACCTCAAGCTGTAGAACATGTCTCCATTTTCCTGCTCCCTGCACACAAACTGAAAGCAACCGATTTTTAAGAGAGCAAGTTATCCACAAGGAAGTAACGACATAACTGTAAGGGAATCACATTCCATTTACGGTTTACTTTGGAACACGTTACACCCAACGTTCATGGTGAAGGCGTTGCTGAAAATGCTCACATAAAGCTAAACTGCAGTATCAACTACTTTTTGAAAAATGTTTTTTTTTACCTTCTGCTTTCCTCCTTTTCTTTTTTTTTTTGCTTTTTCAGGTAGTTAACCATATGTTTTGACTTCATCATTCTCGTAACTCAGAAACTAGAGAAGCTTCTAGATTGTTACAGTTTTAAAAGTTGCCTACTGTAATCCAAACACTTCTCTCTTTGCAAAACTAAGCAGTTCTGAAACCCAATCCTACCCAACCCAGGAGTTGAACCCTACACATGTGACCTATATCACATAGCCAGCCTCATTATCTGAACTTTGGACGTTCTTTTAGAACGTCCAAAGTTCTTTGTAGAAAAAAATAAAATCCTTTATAGAAAAAAATAAAATCCTTTAAAAGAATGTAGTTTAGCTGTATGGAAACTTGATTTTTTTGGAGATGTAGTTGAGACTAGACAAAAGCGTGTCATACAGTACGTTTCACAGTATAGTATACTATACTAGCTAAGTTTGATGAGCTTTCTACTTGGTTGGTTTGTCAGAATGGATAATTTACTTTATATCATGAATATATGTGTAACTGTGTGATTGTATCAGTGAAGCCAGTTTTACATTTTAAATTTAAAAGAAAAACATTTTGGACGACATAAAAGCAGGGAGGAAAAAAGAACAGCGGCAAGCAAGTGAGGGCGGGAGGGCATGAGGATCCTCTCTCTCCCCACTAAACACTAATATATGAGCCTGCAGCCGTAATAAAAGTATATTTATTATAAATATCCTCCATTCATTTTTCCAGCAGCGTTTACAGCCGGCAGTAAGCAGCCATTTTAATACTGTGGCTCCACTCTCAACATTTCTCAGCTGAAGGACCCTGTTCAGATTGAGGGACTGTGGTGATTTCAAGTGTATTTGCTAAAAATGTTGCTTTATCATTGACTAAAACAGATGAGAATAAAAGCAGCTCTTGCAAAGTTTCTCATCATTTTATAAAACACAAAGCTAAATAATGGAGTTCAAGAATAAAAAAACAAATACACTTGTTTTTGTCTAAAAAGGTTATTAATAATATAATGAAGATTGTTCATCTCTGTGTTGCTCTATTAATGGATTGTTGACCAGATTTGACTATTTATTAGGTCAACCATACATGTTCACTCAAGAATCTGCAGAACAGTGCTGCTAATGTTTGATCAAAGGCAAAATTCAAAATAAAAACCTAACAGGTGAAAGTGACGTCTCTTAGAGATGCTGCAATTAGCATTCACACGTTAAATCACTGAATCAATTCATCAGTGCCACTGAACACATCGCCAAGGAAACATTTTGGTGTGTACTGAACTGAAAAACCTCATTACATGACATTCACATCCATCTTACAATGCAGAATGGCAATGTTAATGACATCATAGGCCAGGGGTGGGCAATTCATTTTCCCAAGGGCCCACAAGAAAATCTGGGACTGTTGTGGAGGGCTGCAGCAGTAAGCTGATCACAGTTCTGCTAAATATTAATTTTATCTCTTTATAAGTTGCTACTGATAGAAGATCATTAGTAGTTAGAGGCAATGAAAAAGTGAACATTCCTAAACATTCAACATTCCCCAAAAAACTGAACAAATTGTGTGTTTTTGCTAAATTTCAAAGACTCGTGCTATTAAGACCAAGTAGTATTGCTTTGTTGCTTGTAGCTTAATTACTTCATCTGCAGTTGCCAGTACTTTTCACCCTGTTCACCGGGAGTAATCTAGTCTGTTTAGGGCTTGAACAAGTGTGTTAAAGTCAGGTTTAATGTCTGAGGTGGAAATGCAAAGGACAGCGGACAGGTGATGGTCACTCAGAGAGGACCTGTATCTGAATTTGTTAAACTTCATCACAGAGACTGTATGATTACATATGACTGCACATCCAAAGAGAACCAACATCTTCTGAGCATGTGTATGAAGTTCTCGTCTTTGAGATAAGCATAAAAGTCAAGCAATGATTCTGACTTGAAGTGCTCTGTAAGTGATGAATCAAAAGTGCAACAAACCTTTGCTAATCAACAACATGGTTCATTTTTAGCACTGGGTTATACAAAACCTCCCGGTATGTAATACAATGCAAAGATACCAAAAACTCTGCATTCATCTTTTGGGGCTAGAAAACACACATCTCTCACAAAAATCTGTTTCAACAGTTCCACAGTGAACTGCATTCAGTTGCACACGTGTATGTGCATACATTTAAAAAAGGAAATAAATGTTGCATTTAAAATAAAAATAACATACGTCTCTTGTGATTACCCACAAACTCAAAAAAAAAGTGGTTAGCAAGCATAGACTGCACAGCTGGAACCAAAAGCACAGAGCAAGCAGATACTTTTGAATAAAAACCCTCATACAGGTGTTATAAAGATGGACATTATCTACAGAAAGACATTATTTTAATTGTTTAGCAAGCTAAACAAAGAGCAGCACAGCAACAAAGCTACACGTGAAACAGAAGGACATGAGGAAATGTTCCCATACGACAAGATAAAAGCAGATCTCTAAATAATAGCGTCCACGATTACATGACGGTTCTACCTAGTAGGATTTATAGGTATGAAATGTATTTTTTTCTGGTAAATACCGCAGGTTGAAACACTGTAAGAATCTGCTCTGATATCTGATGAGGGAACATCTAAAAGAAAGATCAGACGAACAGGGAGAAGAGTTGTTGTAAGGGACTGCAGTGGAATCAATATTAATTCGACATCAGTGACACTGATTAAAAAAATAAATAAATATGCGCACACACACATATATACTATACTAATATATACTAACTATATATATATATATATATATATATATATATATATATATATATATATATATATATATATAGTTAGTCTTTTTATATATATGACAACACTGTGTGTATGAGTGCTGCAAATAACGTCATTAATGCATCTGCAGCATCAAAGATGAGTCACAACATTATCAATACAAAACTAGCATCAGTGCCTGTTTGTGTATGCTACGTGTCTGTGTGTGTGTTTTTGTGTGTCTGTGTTTTTATAGGCCAGTCTTTTATCTTTATTTGTCTGTAATTTTTCTTTAAATGGGAAAGTGAGTGTGTTTGTCTGCTACTACGTGTTTTTACTGTTTCCTGTGTACTCTGTGAACAACACAGTGTGTGTGTGTGTGTGTGTGTGTGTGTGTGCGTGCACGTGTATAGGGCAATTAATTGAGCAGCGATTGGAATGCGTCGCTGCAGCCCATTGTGAGCCCCTACAGGGCTTTAAATGCAAACACAGAAAGACAAAATGCACACACACACACACACACACTGAATTGCTATAATACATAGAAAAACACTGAGCCACGTCACAACACACAATCAGACACACAAGTGCACACACAGTGGTGTTCCCTCAGGATCTCCACATTCAGCTGCTGTGACCTTGACGAGAACAACAGAAACTGCTGCTCTCTCTCTCTCTCCTCTTTAACTTCTGTTAATGTTTCTCTCCCTCTGTCTCTTGCTGTCTCTTCTCCTCAGTCTTCCTCTCTATATTTCCATTTCTTTTCTTCTTTTTGTCGTGAATTCTTCATCTCACATTCTCTTTTGCAGTCTGATGCTGTCCCTGTCCTCCAGTCGTTCCCTCCATGCGTCTCTGTATCCCAGTGGTAAATGTATTAATGTATACTTAGATCCATTTAGATCCATTTGTGAAGTGCGTCTCCCATAAAATCTAAGTAAAATTTGTGTCTACCATACTGGACAACAGATTTACCTAAACCAAACTCTAATTGTATGATCGCATGTGTAGCCACTGCATGTGTGCTGAATGAAGTACGTAGATACAGTTACTGTGGAGAGTGATGGATAGATAGACTGACATACAGTAGCTTCCAGGTTTGAAGAATTAAGCAAATACCAAAGTGCCTTAAATCTGCATTCTTCCTAACAGCCAGCAGAGGGTAAAAATTTGTGAAAATTATAGAGAATCAGTACTATATTAGAATCAGCATGGCAGGGTCTGCTTTGGGGGTGTCCTCCTGTAATCAACAAGTTGCTAAATACCATATACTCATATGCATCCATATCTGCTACAGTTGTTCCTTCTGTCTCGGGGACACCTTAGCACAGTCTGTCGCTTGGGTCCTGTTGGCTGTGGTAGACTCCGGGCTCTGTGGATCTGGTGCTTAGGGCATGTCCTTGTGCTGTCATGATCAGAGCCTTAATGCTGCCCTTCAAGTCAGAATTTTCTACTCACGGGTAGGAATCCTTGATGTCAGCCACTTCCACTATCTGTTCATGGTACATCCCATGCAGGGAATTCATCGTCCATAATAGTTTCTCTTCCTGTAACTCATCACTTTCTGTCTTCAACTGCCCGAGGCATTCTTGGAACAGTTAATCTCGGAGGGCCATCTTCCAGATGTATTCACGGATGTTTCATGTTTCATCTTGGATTGTGGTTCTAACACTCACACTAATCCTCTCCCTCCCTATTTCCATTGCTCATAGAACCTCTGCTGGTCTTTAGGTGGAGACGTCCACGTACCGTGAGGAGTTTTCATGTCTTCACGTTGGAGGCATCTATCTCCTCCTGTGGCCAGCTTATTATTCCAGCTGGGTATCTGTTGACCAGTTGGGTGTATGTAGTGATGGCTTGCACTACTATTCGGCTGGCTTCTCAGCTGTCGTTTTACCTTCTGGAGGTATTTGGCTGTGGCTTTTCTTTGTGCACATTTATCATGGTTCCCATTGGCCTTTGGGATACCCAGGTACTTGTAGCTGTCCTTCTGGTAGCTCCACCCCTTCAGTACAGATCACCTTCGGTCTCAACCATTCGGCCACACTTACCCAGTTTGACAAAGGATCTCAAAAACATCCCAGGCTGTTGCTGGAAGTACAGTGCTTGAGTAAATGTACCTGGTTCCTTTCCACCTCTGCAGTAAACACATACACATGAACTGCACAGAGATGACAGCAGCTCCCTGAGTGGAGTTTTCAAGGACTAATGAACTACTGTCTCTCAGCTTTGCATGTTCACGCTCACTTGTGCCGCACACACAACACTTGATCACAAAGGTACACATACACCCGAAGCACAAACACACAAATACATCCCAGCAGAAACACACAAAAAGCATACACACATGTGAAAAAACACAGACGCACACTGCAGCAGTCACACTGCTATCAGCAGAGCAGAGTAAAGTCTCAGTTCTGTGACTCCTCTGTCTGTTCGTGTTAGTGAGTTTTAATATTCAAAACCTCTCAGGAAGCCTCCAAACTGAACATGAAACAGCCAGTAAAACACAGCACTTGACATACACTCAGAGGGGTTCTGCAAAAGCACTTAGCACTTTCAGCACTGTGCATAATAATGGAGGATATGTCCACAAACCTGAAGACAACACTTTTTTAAACAGATCTGACTCTTAAAAATGTAACGTTTGTCTTTGCATAGCTGGGAGAGTCAGTAGTGTTTCACTTGCATCTTCTACCATTTATTTAGATGAAGAACCACACTTAACAGGCAATTTATTAGGTATACCCTTCTGGTATTGGGTTGAAAACTGTGTCAGGCAGTTGTTGCAGATGTCAACAGCACATCTATGGCGTGAGGCTTTCATTCCACCAGATCCCCAAAGGTGTTCTGTTGGATTGAGATTTGGTGACTGTTGAGTACAATGAACTCATTGTCATTTTTATGAAACCAGTTTGACATGATTTGAGCTTTTTGACATAGCTTTTTCAGCTGACTGAAGATGAGTACACTGTAGTCATAAAGAAGAACACGATTTCACTCTTCTATTATCTTCCAACTTTGGGAGAACGTGTGAATTGCAGCATCAGAACGACTGATTTTGGCTCTTTTTCGGACCATTCTATTCAAACCTTAGACATGGTTCTGCAGGATCATCTCAGTAGATCAGCAGTTTCTGAAATACTTTTGTTTGTTTGCTGAAAAGTATAGTATTCATCTCTTTTATGGCAATGAAACTGCATATTCTGAGTGGTTATAAAGATCTTCAGTACCCATATTCTGTAGGCTTCTTGGTATTTACTCTCATATTTCAGGGAAGTGAAGAATTTCTTGTCATAATTTTCTATATCTTTATTTTGCTGTTTTTGTTTAAATCAGGCTGATTCAGTGTCTTCCTGTTGGTTGGATCTGAGATGATATTGCAAGTTTTGTATAGTGAAGTGTAAATGTGTTTATAGTACACACCTGTGAAGGTCAACAAACATTGAACATTGCTATATTTCTAATTTGTAATAAATGATTGAGACACTTTTTAATAAATAAAATATAACACACTATGAAAGACACCGTGACGGCTACACTCTAAAGCACATCAAATTATAAACAGCCCATCCTGCTTCACTGCGGAGAAGCTGATGTTTCGGGTGACGCACCGTTTCTCACCGAGGGTGCTGATAGCCGGCTCTCTGTATCTGCGAAACAACTGGGAGCGGTTGCTGCCGTCGCCTTTTGACTGCGTTTGATTATGTATGAGTTGTCTATTAGATAGGGATTTAGGGAACACGAGCTATACTGTATATCTGGATATGATCTGAGGACAATCTGTGGGCTTCAAACAGAGAGGGAGATGCCGGCTGACGGAGAGGCTTCACTATCTGAAATGACTGTTTGTTTTCAATTTCACATTCCAGCTGATTTCCTCTGGATTGGGGCACAGAGAGGTTATTACCAACACAGATGAGCCTGCCAGCACTGGAGCAAGTTTGTGTGTTTGTGTGTGTGCAGAGTGTTTTATGTGTCACATCACTGAAATTAGATTTGTGTACGTATGGAAACATGCAGCACGTATGGCTCCAAACACTAGTGCCAATGCTCTATGTGCTTGTTAGAAGTTGTGTAACTGTATATAGGTGTTGTGTTGCTAAACATAAGGAGCAAGTTCAGCCGTCCTGTGTTGTAAATTCACATTTTTTATAGAATAGCAGGTTTTGCACACACTTCATCATGGCTCTGTGTGTGTGATGTTCAAATTAGTTTAACTTTGACGAAAGCAGCACCAACCTCTGTTTGCAGCCATTGGGCTGAAAGATGGCCAAAAAAATAATGAGCTGTGTTTTTGATTTTCTAGAAGTTCCCAAAAACAAATTAGCCCGATAAGACTAAACGAGACAAAAAAAGAAGATTCACACAGCAAAATATCAAGTCAGCATCACATTCAAGCATAGCAATCAACCATGGCAGTTTAAGTGCTAGACTGAACCACACATAGAGATCCTGCTGTTTGCCCATTGTAATGTATCTACAACAACAATCTCACGAAATGCTACACATATAATAACAAAAAAACTACCATCAATATGTCATAATTCTAAAAGTCCATAGACTTATTCAGTACCGAACAGCAGAGAGATGAGCAATCTTTTGAAGGTTTTCATCAGTAAGCAGCTCTGTGAAGTGCTGCACATGCACAGCTGTTCTTTTGTATAAATACATTGGGCTTAACTGCAGTGTGTTAAGCATACTAGGCTAACCAGCCATACACAATTTCAGATTTAATGAAATTATGACTTTTATTATGAGAAAGGGTTTTAATCTAACATATGTTACAGTGACAGATCTATCGACCAATCACAACTCATTTATTGATTTCCAAAGCCAATACATTTCCAATACATTGATACATGCTGCGCAGACCACCAGCCTGTCGCAGTAAATAATACCCCAATTCAAAAACTGTTGGGACACTGTTTAAAATGTATTTTTAAGATTAAAAAAATGTTTACTTTTAATCTGATAGCAGTAACATGTCTCAGAAATCTGGGATGGGACAACAAAAGGCTATAAAAGTAAGTGGTGCTAAAAAAGAAACAGTTAACAGTTAACAAGTAGGTTAACTGGCAACAGGTCAGTAACATAACTGGGTACATTTAAAAAAAGCATTTCAGAGAGTTTCTTGAAGGCAAATCTGCAAAGACCTGTGTTTAGAAATTCAGAAAATTTTCAGAATAATGCTCCTCAATGTGAAGTTGCAAAGTCATTGAATATGTCATCATCTACTGTCTATAATATCAGAAGATTGAGAAAATCTTGAGAAATCTTTGTGCGCAAGGGACAAGGCTGGAAATCAATACTTGTGCCTATAATCTTCAGGCCCTCAGGCAGCACTGCATTAAAAACAAGCTGAGTCTGTCATGCAAAACACCGCATAGACTCAGGAACACTTCCACAAATCACTGTCTGTGAACACAGGTCACTGCACCATCAAGGAATTCAGAGTATATCTCTATGAATGTGACCCAGAAACATCTTCTCTGAGCCAAAGCTCATTCATTAAAATGGACTGGAGCACAGTGGAAATCTCTTCATTGGTTGGATGAATTCAAATTTTAAATTCATTTTGGAAAACATGTACGCTACATCCTCTGGACTAAAGAGGAGAAGGGCCACCTGGTATCTTGTGGTAGTGTGGCTTTATTTTTAACGTGGTGAACTAATAAAATATTCTTAAATGCACACGCACACGCACACACACACAAAACATAAGCAAAAAAATAATAATCATAATAAATAACTTGACATTTTAAAAAAGAGTAAGACGAAGCATAAGATTACTTATTCCCACCTCTTTTTTTCCAGTAAATGCGTCTCTCAAGGTATGGGAGTGCACCAGTTCATATGGAAACTTTTACGGAAGACCTTGCAAGACAATGCTAAACAAACTGCATCTATTACAAGAGCACGGCCTTGTAGCAGAAGTGTCTGGGTGTCTGGTGCTAAGTTTCACCAACTGAAAACATTTAGCACATAATGAAGGCAAAAGAAAAGAAAAACCCAGAATCAGTCAGGCAAGAACGAAAGAGCATTCCTCTCCCAGAAGTTCAGCAACAGGTCTCCTCAGTTCCCAGACATTTACAGACTGTTGTTAAATGAAGAGGGTAGTGCTACATAGCGGTAAACAAAGCCCTGTTCCAACATTTTAAAGACTGATGGCTGCTGCCACCAAATTTAAAATGAGCTAATAGTTTTCTTACAATTACATTTTCTCACTTGAAAGATTTGACATGTTTTCTATGTTTTTTGTGAATAAAATATGCATTTAGGGGATTTCCACATTGTTGCATTCTGTGTTTATTCACATTTTACACAGCATCTCAACTTTTTCTGCATCAGATTTGTATTTTGTGTAAGGTACGTGTGTGGGTTTATTTCCAAGAAGGATGTGCTGGATTTGACACTCTGTGCAGCGTGTGGTTGGGATTTAATATTTCTGTTAATCTTATGTATGTCTGTGTTTCTATATGTGAAACTGTACTGTATGTGTGTGGTTGTGTGTATGTGTATGTATCCGTGTGTGTGTGCTTCCCAGTTAGACAAGTCATTATTCTTGGCTGACAGCACTCATCTCTCGCTCCTCTGCAAGGTAATTATTTCTCCTCTAGATAAATAAAATTTAAAAAAAAAACATCTTTAATTTTTCTGCCTTCCTATTGTGCAGATTCTCATTCTTTCTACCCCGGTGCACGTTCGCCACCTCGCTGTCTGCCTGCCTGCCACTAGCTAGCTACAAATGGTGAGAGATGATGATGGTAAAGCGGACACTCAGCTGAGGATGAAAGAGCCACCGTGAAATATGACGGTTAAATGGTTCAGGGTGCCACCGTGTGCAAAGATACACAAACGTATGTACAGTCACACATTTTCACACTTTAACATAAATGTAAATGAGGACTAGAATGACATTATATACAGGCACACACAGGCATCTTGGCACACTTGTTACTGATCAGAGTATCTGTAAGAAGTGGCTTGTACAGTAAAGTTCATTTTTGTTGACTGCTTTGGTGTTTATTTTTCTTCCATCCATCCATCGCTTCTGCTTATCCTTTTTCAGGGTTGCGGGGGGCTGGAGCCTATCCCAGCTGTCTTAGGGCGAGAGGCTGGGTACACCCTGGACAGGTCGGCAGTCTGTCGCAGGGCTATGTTTATTTTTCTTGTTAATTAAAAAAAACGTGGATAAAATAAAATTGCTACAGTGCATCTGCAATGATGTTGAAAGGTATCTAAAGAGAAACTGAGAAAGAGGGGAAAAAGGATGGCTACGAGATCACACATCCTTTTTTTCATGTGCTCACACTCTGACAAGCAGCTGTTTAAATGATGATGAATCACATCTATGACACACACACACACACACACACACAAACACACACATGCTCATACAATACCCTCTCTACCAAACACACTTAGACACTCAGTTTCTAATTTACACTTGAGTCATCAGACACACACACACACACACACACACACACACACACACACACACACACACACACACACACACACACACAGAAAGGGGCCTGGTCCCTGATGTGTGCTGCATTTGTTTTATGCCCCATCTGCTCTCTCTCCCTACTGTGCCATTACAGTTAAACTACATCACAGTTCTACGGATGCAGACAGGGGACAAAAAGGACGTTCAACAGTAGCAGTGGAGAACTACTATATCCACTCAGGTAGCTGCAGTGCAATGCCACGAATCAACTAAAAAAAAACCCTGTATCACTGAAACCAGCGAGGTCATATACGTCACTGCCAGAGCAATTCTAGAAGCACTTTAATCACTTTTAATCACTATTGAGAATAAATGTAAGGGAAACCCTCTGATGGAGAAGAAGGCTGGAAGCCTAAAAACATGGAAGAATGTTAGTCAGTTAACTAAGGTGCAGAAGGACATGATGACTATTTCAACAACCATTAACCGTTAAACACTTAACAATTAAAGAGCAGGTAAACTGAGCCTGCAAAAAGATGTAACACAAAGCATGACCCGACATATTCAATAGACCTCTCTGCATTGAATCATACTTGTTATTAATCTCTGGCTCTCTTCCACAGCATGTCTTTATCCTGTCTTTCTTCTCTTACTCCAACCAGTCACAGCAGATGGCCGCCCCTCCCTGAGCCTGGTTCTGCTGGAGGTTCTTCCTGTTAAAAGGGAGTTTTTGCTTCCCACTGTCGTCAAAGTGCTTGCTCATAGGGGGTCATATGATTGTTGGGTTTTTCTCTGTATGTATTATTGTAGGGTCTACTTTACAATATAAAGCGCCTTGAGGTGACTGTTGTTGTGACTAGTCGCTGTATAAATAAAATAAAATTGAATTGAATTGAATTGAATTGAACACAGCATCCACCCAGAGCAAGAGCCATCAACATCACAAAGACAGACATCCAGCAACAAGTCTCAAGTAATGTAGAAAGGGACTGCTCCAGGATCTGAGATGACCCACGCTGAAGATGCAATGGAAGCACAAACGAGGGGGCTTGCTACACTTCCACACAAGAGAACTGTGGGGCAGTTTTATCTATACAGGAGCTTCTACATAAATGTATGTAAGCTTGAACATCCAAATACATGCTTTTTAAAGGAGCGCTGCTATCACCTCTGTGGCAGAAAATGCACCCTGATCTCTGGAAAATCACCTCAACCTCTCACGCTCACATCCACTGTGCTTTTCAATTCTTCCTCCACGGGCTCTGTGACATTAAAAATAAATGTTTGGGACCAGCATCTCTTTTCTCTCTCTGGTAAGAAAGTGAAAATTTTCACTAACACTGATAATAGGTCACCTGCAGCTAACCAAATACTGAAATCAAACATTTCTCTGTGCTCGCAGCGCTGGCTGATAAGATTTGATTTAACCACATACCTCTGGATTATCTTATTGTAGAGAAAATGTCATCGGTAACCCCCAGTCCAATGGGGGTGTGGTCACTCAGGCCGAGACAGCTTTTTAAAAAATAAATACTGGAATTCATTTATCAATACAATGACCAGCTTTCCTCCTCCTGCTGCTTCCACCCACATCACTGCTGTGCTTTAATTTTCACTTTGGCATTTATTTCTTTGTATTTATCACCGGTGCTTTTTGCACAATAAATAAAAAAGTGGCAGAAAATTGATGAATGAAGTTCAAAAGGAAAATTCTAACATTTGGGGGTGGAATACAAACTAGGAGCTTAGGGAATAAACTGAATAGAAGGCAAATTCCACATTGTCCTAGTGATAGGGGAATTAGGGCCGTGATATCCAAACTGACAGAGTGGCAACATCTGAGGTCTGCGCAGTCCCAGGAAGATCTAAGATACTGTGCAGGGCGCTCAAAGTGCCATGAGAAGACACAAACGTCCACTGTGATGTCAGAGGGGGACTTTTTAAAAATATATCTGTGCTACTGAGTTATAACAGACATATTGCACTATGCTATCATATTCGTTGACACCATAGTTGCCTGATCTCCAGAGTTGAAGAAGAGCCTGCCTGTGTCTTTCCTCCCTCTCTCTCTCACTCTCTCTCTCTGCGGGTCTTACAGGGCTAATATCACCTGAGACGTCCAGTGATTTGCAGTAATTGCAGAGACCATTTCTCTTTTGTGATTTTAATTCACACTCCTGGCACAAATTACCCCGTGACTGCAGACAGCTTATCTGATAACACTAATCCTGGACCAATCGAACTCCTGACAATTGTGAGCAGTAATTCTGTTTTCACGTCTGATTTCTCCAACCATTTTTTCTTCTTTGAGATGTAAGACGTCTGCCTACTTCCTGTCTTAAGAGAAAAGCTTTTGAAATGTTTTCAGTGACAGCTGCAGTTCTCTTAAGGCAGACAAAAATAAGCTTGTTACACCTATAGAGTTGTTGGTGAGCTATATGCATTTCACAAAATACAAGAAGCTGAGCTAGGAGAGTCTAAAGAGTGGCTTTTTTTGGTTCAGAGATTGGTCTGTTTTTTATTTATTTGTTTGTATACGGCAGCAATTTTGAAATAAGGGAGCTAACCTGAATATTATGAACTGAAGGTAAGATAACAATACTGACAGTGCTATTCCTCAGGCTCCTAGAAGATGCACCTATGGCATAAATGTGAGAATCCTAGGTAACAGATTACAGTATCAATTTGAAAATCCTACTTTGCCTTATTCTCGAGTTATAGTGTTCACAAAGCTCCGCATCCTTGTTACCCGGCTGACTGTCCACCCAAGTGACCACAATGTCCCCATCAGCCTTTAGGGCCACTCCACTCCAATTTACTTGAACGCTGGCTACAGGAAACATGCAAAGGACTCATTTGGTTTCTTATTGAGAAAACTTTAGAGGAGTTGATTAGGAGAAATCCATGAACTGCAGGTGAAATTCGAGGTAAAAACTCCTCTAGTTACTTGCATCTGCTTGTAATGTTTACTGCTGTGAGCATCCAGTAAAAAGATGAAGATATCAACATTTTTATCAGCTCCTCCCTGGACAGTTAGAGGGCACTTTTTAATGAACATTCAGACAGAAACACGATGGGAAGAGCAGGACTGAGGAAACATTAGGGTGAACACAAGTGAACTGAGTTTCCTGTATAAGATAAACCTGTATTACTTTGACTGTAGCTGAGTGTAGGGATAAAAGCACAGTGCTTCAAATGAGCCTAATAGGTCCCCTTTAAATAATACAATGTACTGTTTAAAGTGACTCTGTCTGTGTGACATTTTAAGACTTTCTCCACTTTCTTATTTTAGTGGTGTTTTTTATTGTTGTGTGTTTTTGGTCTAAATGTACTGTAACAGTACAATCTCTGTGTGGTTACAGGCACGGATAAAAAACACGAGGTGGTACACTCCTCCTGTCTCTGCCCATGAGTTCCATTAAAAACTCTATTGATTGATCCATGCACACACGTGTATACATACGCACGCACACACGTTCATGCACACACATAGGCGCTACAGGCCATAACAATCAGTAACAGACTTAATATGTTGCACCCTTTTCCATCGACAGAAAAACCTGGTTGGAGCCTTAGTTGACATTTATCCCTTAGGTATTACACACTTGCTACACCTGCCTGTCTTTCGCTACTTTTCTCTGTCTCTGTGTGCTTCTTTTTTCTTAAGTAAGCCACTTACTTCAATCCATTCATAATTAAGCAACTACTTCTATTAATTTATGAGTTGAATTTTTCATATTAATGGAGACGTTTTCAACTAATGTAGTTTGGTCAGGTTTACGAAAAAAGACTGAAAGATAACACCTTTGATTCTCATTATTAAGATTCAACTTTTAATAATGAGAAACCAAATTTTAAATTTACACTTACAATAACTTGTCCACTATACTTATGGGCTTACATTTAATGTTTTAAGTTGCCGAATTCATAGATTTTCTTGCCATCTCGTAAATCTCAAGTGAAAGGATTTATTTTTAAGCACAGATTTAACGAATTATAGAAAACATAGCATAATACGTTAATAGATAAGTGAAAGAAATTAAGACAAGGACAGTTTGAGGGAATTAAACACAAAATTAGCAAATGATAAATATTGTAATAAAAGACTAAAGCAAATTTTTTTTAAAAAAGAGGGAATTTTGGTGCGTCAGGTGTTATTTAGAGAGGTGCAACCAAATGAAAATCATCTTTCATTAAATTTTTATCAGCTGTTCATAATGCAGAACCAGTGAGCTGAAGCAAAAATGGCAAAGCGGCTAAATAATGATTACAATTAAACAGCGTTATCACGCCCCTTATAACGAGTCTGCGCCGAAAAAAAGCACAGGCGACACATTCGGCTAATCTTCCTCTGATGGTGAATTCATTATAGATAGAAGTGAACCGTAATGACATTTATGATTTAAATATGACCAGCTCCCTGACTCTGAATAAAAATGAGCTTTTTCATCATGTGTACTTGAGCACCTGGAGGACTAAAGAAGAAGAAAATCACAAACGTTTCAGTGGAAATGTCTGTTTATTATATTTCTATTAAAAAATGTCATGAATAAAAACTGGGATTCTCTGTGTTTGATAACTTTTTAGCAAAACTGGTGATTTTCTACATCTAATTGTTGAAAGAGGCATTTATAGTAGTTTTATCCTGATATCCTGTCAACTACAAAGTGGTTGGAATTTGTAGAGTTTGTAGTTTTTTAACTAATTTGAAATACAGTTCCCAAAGTTTTTGAAGAAGGAATTCTGAGACCATTATGCGTTTTGTTTTTACAGATTTTTCACATGCGCTACGCTTTGTTGACTTGCACAGAAAAACTGCCTGGGTTCAGATCCTCCAATCACGACTGATTTGTTTGGTACTGTGACATGAAATGGGAACTTCATGGCTGAAAAGAAATCAGTCCACTGAATACCACAGAGTATAAATGGTAAACGGTAAATGGGCTGGTTCTTATATAGTGCTTTCCTACTCTATCTGAGCACTCAAAGCACTTTACACAACTTGCCTCATTCACCCATTCACACCCATTCGCACAAGCACTTTTTTCTATGTCAGTGCTTTCTAGGGCTGGGCCATATCATACCGTTCACGGTAATACCGGTATAATGTTGGGCAACGATAAGTAAATGAAATATCGCGATAGAATATGGGTAAAACGCGCATGCGCAGTGCCTTTGTTTTCATACGCACATGGCGGAAAAAGCATGGCGGTGACGGAGAATGAGAAGGGCGAAAGCGAATCGTTGAATGAAACGGATGAACCAGAATTGGTTTGTAAAAATGCTGCAACTTCAGTGGTGTGCAAACTGGTTTAGCTTTCATCCGTCAGATACACAACAAAGCACTATTTTTGGTAGAGCATGCTAGCGGGCCGTCGTTATTACCGTGTTTTTTGGAAAATATGGCACACTTAAAATCAATCCTTTGATTTTTCTGAAACTCGACAGTGCCCCTTATAATCCCGTGTGCCTTATGTATGAATTCTGGTTGTGTTTGCTGACCTCGAAACAATTTTATGTGGTACACGGCGCTCGAAAATCTGTCAAATGTTTTAGTACGACTTTGCTAAGCTACGAACCCGCACCGCTTGATCAATAATGGCTATCGTAGGCAGGAGCCTCACAGAGTGATACGTACTGTGCTTCAACATAATATGTAAAGTGTGTGTATAACCTCTTTTTAAGTTTTGTGGATATTATACATGGTTATGCTGAGGATATGTCGGCCAATTTCCACTGGAAATGCCTCTTGGTTAAACTGTCAGCAAGGAATTTGCATTGTGAAATTTTTATATAACTTTAATGCGCATAAAAAACAGCTGCTTGTTTGTTTAAGTGAAAATACATTGATGGGTTTTTTTTTTTTTGCACTAATAAAGTTGTGGAGTATTTTGTCTAGTGTCAATTATATCATCAGTTATATCGTTATCGCAAATTTTCAAATGTATATCGTGATAAATATTTTTGGTCATATCGCCCTGCTCTAGTGCTTTCTATCTAACATTCACATGCATGAACTGCCTGACTGAACTGCTTTCCATACTTTTGTAGTTATACCACACTGATTTCCCTAAATTTTGCCTCTGACATACAGTATGCTAATTAAAAACACTAAAATTAACACTGAAACTAATTTAAAAAAAACTGAGGTGAAACAAGATCTCCTCTGGAAACTAACTGAAACTAAGCAGTATTAAAATCAAAAAGTCAAAATGAACTAAAAATAAACACTAATTAGAAAATGCAAAACTACAATTAACTGTCAGATGACAGCTGAAAGCCTGGTATCAAGCAGTGGCAGAGCTGCCGGTTACTATTTCACCCTGCCAACCTTTTGGTCAAATCATATGTGCTTTCTGATTAACAGTCTGTACCCCATAACGGGCATGTCCCACAGGGTGGAGGCCCCGGGGCAGACCCAGGACACGCTGGAGAGATTATATCTCTCGGCTGGCCTGGGAACGCCTTGGTGTTCCCCGGACAAGCTTGAGGAGGTGGATGGGGAGAGGAAGGTCTTCTCTGTTTGGGCTGCTGCCCCCGCGACCTGGCCCCGGACAAGCGCAAGAAGATGGATGGATGGACCCCATAACGGCTGTGGCCAGCTGCTCTGCTTGGCCACATGAAGGCCACAGTCAACAATCCTGACTGGTCACAGTGTTACCGAAATGAGTTCTTCCTGCCGGTAAGTCCAATCCAATCCAATCCAATTTTATTTATAAAGCACTTTAAAATACCCAGCACAGGAACAAAGTGCTGTACAGAACATAAGTTAAAACAATAGAATAACAGAAAACAGCAAAAATAAATAAATAAAACACATAATAAATAAAATTAAAACAGCCCTATATTAAAACAAAAACAAGATAAAACAGCATCGAATCACCTAAAAACAACTAAAATAAAATAAAAATAAAAACCAACATCTCACGTGGTGTCAAAGGCCAGGGTAAAGAGGTGGGTTTTCAAGAGTGATTTAAAAACAGGTAAAGAACTGGCCTGTCTAATCTCTAAAGGAAGCTCGTTCCACAGTTTTGGAGCTGCTACAGCAAAAGCACGATCTCCTCTAAGTTTACGCCCAGTCCTGCGTACATTCAGGAGCAACTGATCAGCTGACCTGAGAGAGCGGGTGGGTGTATAAGGCTGTAGCAGCTCAGAGAGATAAGATGGGGCGAGGCCATGGAGAGCTTTAAAAGCAAATAAAAGAATTTTTAAATGAATCCTAAAAGAAATAGGCAGCCAGTGAAGTGAAGCTAAAACAGGGGAAATGTGCTCAAACTTTCGAGTGCCAGTTAAAAGACGAGCTGAGGCATTTTGCACCCTCTGTAGTTGGGTAATATATGACGCGCTGACCCCAATATAAAGTGCATTACAGTAATCCAGCCGAGTGCTAACAAAGGCGTGGATCACTGTCTCAAAGTGCTGCCGTGAAAGAATTGGCTTTATTTTTGCCAGCTGCCTGAGGTGAAAGAAGCTAGATTTTACCACTGCCTTAATCTGATTTTCAAACTTCAGATCACAGTCCACTTTGACCCCCAGGTTTGTGACAGTTGGCTTAACGTACTGGGCCAGGGAATCTAAATACACATTGGGGGTCTCAGTGGGGCTACCAAAAACCATCACCTCTGTCTTTTTATCATTGAATTTTAAAAAGTTGACAGACATCCAAGCCTTAATGTCGTCGAGACACTGGATTAATGGCTGTGTAAGGTATCTGCCTTTTTTCTTTAGAGGGACATAGATCTGACAGTCATCAGCATAAAAGTGGAAAGCAATGCCGTGCTTTCTCAGTACAGAACCAAGAGGAAGCAGATATAAAGAGAAGAGGAGGGGGCCTAGAACTGAGCCCTGTGGGACACCACACAAGAGAGGAGCGGAGGACGACACATAGTCACCGAGACTGACACAAAAAGTTCGCCCCGCCAAGTAGGACCTGAACCACTCCAGTGCTGTGCCCCTAATGCCCACCCAGTGCTCCAAACGAGAGAATAAAATGGCATGATCCACAGTATCAAACGCAGCTGTCAAATCTAAAAGCACAAGAACAACACAATCCCCAGCATCAGTAGCTAAAAATATGTCATTAAAAACTTTTAAAAGGGCTGATTCAGTGCTATGAAAGGGTTTAAAACCAGATTGGAAAACCTCTAACACATTTTGCTTTTCCAGGAAGGCCATTATTTGGCTGTGAACTACCTTTTCAAGAATTTTGGAGAGAAAAGGTAGTTTGGAGATAGGCCTGTAATTTGCAAGAACTGTAGGATCAAGAGCAGGTTTTTTAATCAGGGGTTTGACTACTGCATGCTTAAAATCTTTAGGGACAACACCTGACATCAGACTATGGTTTACCAGCTCAAGAACCAAAGGCCCAACTGTAGGTAACACCTCTTTTAAAAGTCGAGGAGGGACAGCATCATTTGGAGACCCTGCAGGCTTAAGATGACCAACAGTCTCCTTTACAAAGGACAGAGTCACAGGCTCAAACCTGTCAAAGACAGCAGAGCAGGAAACAGAGACTGAGAGGTCATGAGCACAAGGAGAGATTTGAGCCCTTGTGGAGGAGACCTTCTCAATAAAAAAGTGTAAAAAGTTTTCACAGGCTTCTGATGAGGGCTCGATACAATCAGTATATGGTGCACTAAGAACAAAGTTAATAGCTTTAAATAAAACGCGCGGGTTGTGACAGTTTGACAAAATAATGTCAGATAAGTGTTTTCTTTTGGCATCTTTTACAGTTCTTTGATATTGACGCCAACAGTCCTTCAGCATCTGGAATGACACTTGTAGTTTGTCCTTTTTCCACTTGCGCTCAGCTCGACGGCAGTCGCGTCTGACAGCTCGGGTCATGTCGTTCAGCCAGGGCTCAGATTTAGCTTTAGGCAGTCTGGATTTTAATGGAGCGACAGTGTCCAAAGCAGTCCGACAGGTGGAATAAAACCATGAGCTCAGTTCCTCAGTCTGGCTGCATAAAAAATCCGGGATCTTACAGATCTGGTTAAAAACTGTTGAAAAGTGCTCAGCAGTGGAGGAGTTAAAAACACGACAGCGCTGAGCAGCAGCGCGAGGTTTAACTGAGGCACAGGCAAGAGGAACTTCAAACATCACAGGACTGTGGTCAGAAAACACAGCATCACAAATCTCTATGTTAAAAACAGAAAAACCATGAGATAAAACAAGATCAAGTGTGTGTCCACGTTTGTGTGTGGGACCGGTCACACATTGCATCAGATTAAATGAATCAATAAGGTTTAAAAAACCCTTCGCCATGGGCATATCAGGACAACACACGTGAATATTAAAATCCCCAACAATAAGAACACGATCATAATTTGGCATGAATTCAGCCAAGAAGTCAGCAAAATCACTCACAAAGTCCTTATTGTATTTTGGAGGCCGATAAACCACTGCACACAACACTGTGTGGGAGCAGCCCAACTCAAACACAGACAGTTCAAAGCTGGTGAACGACGGGGTTGATAGCTGCTTACATTTGAAATGACTTTTAAAGATCGTAGCTATTCCTCCTCCTCGGCCCAACATACGCGGGGAATTAAAATAGCAGCAATCGCCAGGTAGAAGATCTGAGAAGATGCTGCACTCACCAGCGCTCAGCCACGTCTCGCACACACAGAGAAAATCCAGTCCTCGGGATGTGAAAAAATCCTTCAGGATAAACGTTTTGTTTGCTAGGGACCTAGCATTAACCAGGCCAATCCTGGCGGTAAGCGGCGGATCCCCGTCGCTAGCCGTCTTAGAAGCCCGACACAGAGGCCGCAAGTGCTGCCGCTTTTGTTGCTATTACTCAGTGTTAGCCAGTGTTCCTAAAATTTTCTATGAAGTGGATCCTATGTTGACAGACTTGTGCAATTAGCAAATAAATTCTCATAGAAGGTGAGAATGTAATCAAACACTTTGTCAGAAGGAAAGTATTTTAGGACACTCGAGCCTAACTTTAGCTGGCATAATGTTAGTGTAACCCACCTAAAATTTGCCTCATGAAAATGAACTGCTGTTCCCAAAGAATGTCAGTAGGTGGCACTATGAGATTGTTTAGTGCTTGTGAACTTGAGTTGATGTAGAGAAGGAGAATAGCGCTAAGGCTACGTATGCTGGTCGGAGCTACTCACCGAGTTTTCTTTAATCCTTGTTCAAGAAAAAGGTTATGTGTGAAGACACAAATTGGATTTTACTCTTCCGCTTGTTGGGAAACGCGGACACTTTTTGTTGATGCCGATGTACCTCTGTTTTTGTGATTTTTGTTCATTTCCGGTGAGTTGACTAACTGCGCTAGCATAGCAAGCTAATCGTTAGCTAATCATTAGCTTAGTATAATGTAAATTTCATGTGTTCCATTTAAGTGCTGTCTTATCTTTTTATTTCTTCACTTGTGAATGTTTTAAACCAATCGGAAATATTTCTTTGGAAGCTAGTAGGTAAGTTTCATTTATTGTAATGAGATGATAAATATGAGCAGTCT